>NC_045685.1:4853385-4925956 GCF_003331165.1 Xiphophorus hellerii
TCAAACCTGATATTCTTAGATTAAATATCACCATTTTTGTTTTTTCAAATCAATTCATATTTGCTGGCTATGCTAAAAAAAAACAAAAAAGCAAAACAACCAGATCAGCATGTCCCTATCTTCCTATCTTGAAAAAATAATGAATCTAAACGACTAAAATATAGGCTATTAAAAGGGTATATACTATCCTTTTAATGCTTTTTAAAAAAAAAAACATTAAATATTTAAAGTATTTCATTTAGCGTATCCATGGAAACTGGGTGTTTATCACGGCATTTTTCAAAAAATAACGGTAAAAAAAACAAGCTAATTTTCCATTAATTTGACCTTACTTTAATTAAGTTGACTATAATTAAGTAAAATACATATATTTCTTAAATCATTACACCACAGTTTAACATTCCCGACATTTCCAGCAAAATTCAGTTAAAAAACGGTTTAAGAGTTAAAAAAAGAGCTATGCTAGCAAAGAATGCTACTTGTCTTTTTTTTGTACAGCATTTTTTTCCTTGGAAAGCTCTGTTTATGGCTCTCTTGACCTAATCAAGTTGATTCTGTGTTGGATGACAGATAGGAAGTTGATCTCGCTTGTTTTAAAGTGCCAAGAGTTTTCAATGGCGGCAACGCCGTTCGTATACGTTTGGCTCTACATTCCACATATTTTGACCGAGCTGCATCAAACTTGGCCTGAGTGATCCTTTGACCTAATCAACATGAAAACTGTGTCCAGAGACAGAAGACATGTTGTGTGTTGTGGATTCAAGCCCTGACCGGCTGCGATGAAGCAGCTGGGTGTGGCGGCGTGGCGAAGTGACCTGTAACGCCGATGCCATACGTTTGCTTCTAGATTCCACATGTTTCGACCAAGCTGCACCAAACTTGGCCTCAGTGATGCTGTTGTGATGCCTGACAATGCTATGTCATCATATTATGACGTCATCCAAGCCCCGCCCCCTCAGAATGAATTAGAGAGATCTTCTGTGTAATTACATAATAAACAGTACATGTTCGTCGTTTGTAGGGCAATGCTGCCCTCTGCTGGCCACTGAAATAGTTTCATTATTTCAGTAATTCGACACCAGAGGGCAGCATTGCCCTGCAGATGAAATTCTTCGATTTTGTAATACACAGGAAAAATGAAAAATTGGTATTTCTAACACAAAAACTCACAGAGACTCCAAACTTTCAGTGATTGATCGTCATCAGGTGGCCTACAATACCATATGGTCAAATGAGACATCACGTAGGCCACGCCCCCTGAGAACAGGAAGTGTCATGTTTTACTGTGAACGGTCGCTATCTTAGCCCTTTGACCTAATCAATATTAAACTGTGTCCAGAGACAGAAGACATGTTGGTGTGTTGTGGATCCAAGCCCTGACCAGCTGCGATGAAGCAGCTGGGTGCGGCGGCGTGGCGAAGTGACCTGTAACGCCGATGCCATACGTTTGCCTTCTAGATTCCACAAGTTTCGACCGAGCTGCACCAAACTTGGCTTGAGTGGTGCTGGTGTGATGCCTGAAAATTCTATGTCATCAGATTATGACGTCATCTAAGCCCCGCCCCCTCAGAACAGGAAGTGCTATTTTTTCCTTGGAAACTTTCATCTATGGCTCTCTTGACCTAATCAAGGTGATTCTGTGTTGGATGACAGATAGGAAGTTGGTCTCGCTTGCTTTAAAGTGCCAAGAGTTTTCAATGGCGGCAACGCCGTTCGTATACGTTTGCCTCTACATTCCACATATTTTGACCGAGCCGCATCAAACTTGGCCTGAGTGATTCTGGTGGGATGCCCGTCGATCCCTACGTCATCATATTATGACGTCATCTAAGCCCCGCCCCCTCGGAACAGGAAGTGCCGTTTTTTTCCTTGGAAAGCTCCGTTTATGGCTCTCTTGACCTAATCAAGATGATTCGGATGATGAGCTCTGTCATTGCTCGCTTCTGGCTGAACCGTGTGGGCGTGGCCAAATGGCGAATATCAGTCCCTCGCCATATTCATACGTTTGGCTCTAATTCACACATGGGTCATCCGATTGGCTCCAAACTGGATATGTATGACCTTTGTTCACCTCTAAAGAGCCCAACGGGATTGAGATGTAATTTGGCTCCACTGCGCCCCCTAAGTTAATACATCGGCCGTATCTCCTCGACGCATCGACCGATCTGCACCAGATTTTTTGACAGTCGTCGGGGATCGCCGCCGAACGCATTCACGCGTGTCGCCCGGTGGTCGGGCGGGGAAAATGCGAGACAGCTTCTGCGGCGGCTGGCGGGCGGCGGTGCTGGAGACTGCGCCGGAGCTTCCGTGCTGGCGAGCGGGCTGCGGCTCTGGAAAACGCGCGAGAGCTTCTGCGGTGGCCGGAACCCCCGCGGTGGCCAATAGGCCGGAGCGGCGCTTGCTGCGAGGGCCGCCCGAGGCTGCTTGCAGCTTTAATTATTATTACGATTCTTCCCACCTCTTCGTGTGCCTTTTTGGGGGCTTTATCATATTCAAAAACTCACCAAACTTGGCGGTCGCAACTAGAAAATTTAAAATTTTGAATTTTAAGGTTGTCGCAAAAATCGCAAAAAAATTGCTGAACGGCGGCAACTAGCAATTTTCTGTTGACACAATGGTATGAACGTATTTCATCGTAGAGACATGAAATTTGGTACGCTTGTAGAGCTCCCCAAAAGACTCAGAACTTACATTTAATGTTATTAGCCAACTATCACAGGAAGTCGGCCATTTTGTCTTGAACGTCCATTTTTTACCTCGATTTTGACGTTTACAGCCTTCGTATTTGATCGAACTCCTCCTAGGGATTTCGATTGATCGACTTCAAACTTGGTCAGTCTGATCATAAGGCATGTTTGATTTAAAGTTATCAAATTGGTGAGTTTTGGAGTATGTTGAAGGGGGGTTAGCAGGGGTCAAAGTTCACCTACTCGCCATGAAACACGAAACTCTTATATTTCCTATATAAAAACACATAGAGGGACCAAACTTTCATTGATTGATCGTCATCGGGTGTCCTAAAATACCCTGTGGTGAAATTATTTTTTTAAGTAGGCCACGCCCCCTGAGAACAGGAAGTGTCATGTTTTACTGTGAACGGTCGCTATCTTAGCCCTTGACCTAATCAACATGAAACTGTGTCCAGAGACAGAAGACATGTTGGTGTGTTGTGGATTCCAACCCCGACCGGCTTTGACATAGCAGGTGGGCGTGGCGGCGTGGCGAAGTGACCTGTAACGCCGTTGCCATACGTTTGGCTCTGAATTCCACAATTTCGGGCCCAGCTGCTCCAAACTCACTAGGATGGATCCTTATCCACCCACCGACAGGAATTCATAACAAAATTTGGTGGGCGTGGCCTAATTTCTCTATAGCGACCCCTAGAGTATTTTAAATGAACAGCCCTAAGCCATGCTTTAACCTAGAATTACGAAACTTGGTACACATGTGTATCTTGTCAGGACGTACAAAAAAGTCTATTACAGCCATGGTCGAAACCCAACAGGAAGTCGGCCATTTTAGATTGAAGTTCATTTGACCTCGATTTTGACGTTTACAGCCTTTGCATTTGATCGAACTCCTCCTAGGGATTTCGATTGATCGGCTTCAACTCGGTCAGTCTGATCATAAGGCATGTCTGATTTAAAGTTATCAAATTGGTGACTGTATGAGCTTGCTGAAGGGGGGTTACCAGGGGTCAAAGTTCACCTACTCGCCATGAAACACGAAACTCTTATATATCCTGCACAGAAACTCACAGAGACACCAATTTTCAGTTATTGATCAACAATAGGTGTCCTAAAATACCCTGTGGTGAAATTATGACATCGCTTAGGCCACGCCCCCTGAGAACAGGAAGTGTCATGTTTTACTGTGAACGGTCGCTATCTTAGCCCTTTGACCTAATCAACATGAAACTGTGTCCAGAGACAGAAGACATGTTGGTGTGTTGTGGATTCAAGCCCTGACCGGCTGCGATGAAGCAGCTGGGTGTGGCGGCGTGGCGAAGTGACCTGTAACGCCGATGCCATACGTTTGCTTCTAGATTCCACATGTTTCGACCGAGCTGCACCAAACTTGGCCTCAGTGATGCTGTTGTGATGCCTGACAATGCTATGTCATCATATTATGACGTCATCTAAGCCCCGCCCCCTCAGAATGAATTAGAGAGATCTTCTGTGTAATTACATAATAAACAGTACATGTTCGTCGTTTGTAGGGCAATGCTGCCCTCTGCTGGCCACTGAAATAGTTTCATTATTTCAGTAATTCGACACCAGAGGGCAGCATTGCCCTGCAGATGAAATTCTTCGATTTTGTAATACACAGGAAAAAATGAAAAATTGGTATTTCTAACACAAAAACTCACAGAGACTCCAAACTTTCAGTGATTGATCGTCATCAGGTGGCCTACAATACCATATGGTCAAATGATGACATCACGTAGGCCACGCCCCCTGAGAACAGGAAGTGTCATGTTTTACTGTGAACGGTCGCTCTCTTAGCCCTTTGACCTAATCAACATGAACCTGTGTCCAGAGACAGAAGACATGTTGGTGTGTTGAGGTTTCCAACCCTGACCGGCTTTGAGATAGCAGCTGGGCGTGGCGGCGTGGCGAAGTGACCTGTAACGCCGATGCCATACTTTTGCTTCTAGATTCCACATGTTTCGACCGAGCTGCACCAAACTTGGCTTGAGTGATGCTGGTGTGATGTCTGAAAATTCTATGTCATCAGATTATGACGTCATCTAAGCCCCGCCCCCTCGGAACCGGAAGTGCCGTTTTTTTCCTTGGAAAGCTCTGTTTATGGCTCTCTTGACCTAATCAAGGTGATTCTGTGTTGGATGACAGATAGGAAGTTGGTCTCGCTTGCTTTAAAGTGCCAAGAGTTTTCAATGGCGGCAACGCCGTTCGTATACGTTTGCCTCTACATTCCACATATTTTGACCGAGCTGCATCAAACTTGGCCTGAGTGATCCTGGAGGCTTGCCCGTCGATCCTACGTCATCACATTATGACGTCATCTAAGCCCCGCCCCCTCGGAACCGGAAGTGCCGTTTTTTTCCTTGGAAAGCTCCGTTTATGGCTCTCTTGACCTAATCAAGATGATTCGGATGATGAGCTCTGTCATTGCTCGCTGCGGGCTGAACCGTGTGGGCGTGGCCAAATGGCGAATATCAGTCCCTCGCCATATTCATACGTTTGGCTCTAATTCAGGCATGGATCATCCGATTGGCTCCAAACTGGATATGTATGACCTTTGTTCACCTCTAAAGAGCCCAACGGGTTTGAAATGTAATTTGGCTCCACTGCACCCCCTAAGTTAATACATGGGCTGTATCTCCTCGACGCATCGACCGATCTGCGCCAGATTTTTCGACAGTCGTCGGGGAGCGCCGCCGAACGCATTCACGCCTGTCGCCCAGTGGACGGGCGGGGAAAACGCGCGACAGCTTCTGCGGCGGCTAGCGGGCGGCGATGCTGGAAACCGCGGCAGAGCTTCCGCGGTGGGGAGCGGGCTGCGGCTCCGGAAAACGCGCGAGAGCTTCCGCGCTGGCCGGAACCCCCGCGGTGGCCAATAGGCCGGAGCGGCGCTTGCTGCGAGGGCCGCCCGAGGCTGCTCGCAGCTTTAATTAGGCCCGAGCAGCAAAGCGCTGCGAAGGCCTATTGTATCTGTACTGTTTCTTATTATTATTCTTCTTACGATTCTGCCCCCCTCTTCGTGCGCCTTTTTGGGGGCTTTATCATATTCAAAAACTCACCAAACTTGGCGGAAGCGACTAGGCGGTTTAAAAATTTTGAATTTTAAGGTCGCCGCAAAAATCGCAAAAAAAATTGCTCAACGGCGGCAACTAGCAATTTTCAAAAGACCCATTGCTATTCACTTACTTCATCGTAGAGACTTGAAATTCGGTACAGTTGTAGAGCTCACTAAGACGCTCAGAATTTACAAGTAATGTCATAGTGCAAGTATCGCAGGAAGTCGGCCATGTTGGATTGAAGGTCCATTTCGGACCCTGATTTGGCCGTTTACAGCCTTCGTATTTGATCGAACTCCTCCTAGGGATTTCGATTGATCGGCTTCAAACTCGGTCAGTCTGATCATAAGGCATGTCTGATTTAAAGTTATCAAATTGGTGAGTTTTGGAGCATGTTGAAGGGGGGTTTCCAGGGGTCAAAGTTCACCTACACGCCATGAAACAAAAACCTCTTATATTTCCTATACAAAAAAACATAGAGGGACCAAACTTTCAGTGATTGATCGGCATCGGGTGTCCTATAATACCCTGCAGTGAAATTTTTTTTTTACGTAGGCCACGCCCCCTGAGAGCAGGAAGTGTAATGTTTTACTGTGAACGGTCGCTATCTTAGCCCTTTGACCTAATCAACATGAAACTGTGTCCAGAGACAGAAGACATGTTGGTGTGTTGTGGATTCCAACCCCGACCGGCTGCGATGAAGCAGGTGGGCGTGGCGGCGTTGTGAACGCCGTCGAATTTCGTTTGGCTCTGAATTCCACAGTTTCGGGGTGAGCTGCCTCCAAACTCACAAGGATGGATCCTTATCCATCCCCGAACAGGAATCCATAGCGATATTTGGTGGGCGTGGCCTAATTTTTCTATAGCGACCCCTAGAGTATTTTAAATGAACAGCCCCAGGCCATGCTTTATCCTAGAATTACGAAACTTGGTACATATGTGTATCTTGTCAGGACGTACAAAAAAGTCTCTTGGAGCCATGCTCTAAACCCAACAGGAAGTCGGCCATTTTAGATTGAAGTTCATTTGACCTCGATTTTGACGTTTACAGCCTTTGCATTTGATCGAACTCCTCCTAGGGTTTTCGATTGATCGGCTTCAAACTCGGTCAGTCTGATCATAAGGCATGTTTGATTTAAATTTATCAAATTGGTGACTGTATGAGCTTGCTGAAGGGGGGGTTACCAGGGGTCAAAGTTCACCTACTCGCCATGAAACACGAAACTCTTATATTTCCTATATAAAAACACATAGAGGGACCAAACTTTCTGTTATTGATCATCAATAGGTGTCCTAAAATACCCTGTGGTGAAATTATGACATCGCTTAGGCCACGCCCCCTGAGAACAGGAAGTGTCATGTTTTACTGTGAACGGTCGCTATCTTAGCCCTTTGACCTAATCAACATGAAACTGTGTCCAGAGACAGAAGACATGTTGGTGTGTTGTGGATCCAAGCCCTGACCGGCTGCGATGAAGCAGCTGGGTGTGGCGGCGTGGCGAAGTGACCTGTAACGCCGATGCCATACGTTTGCTTCTAGATTCCACATGTTTCGACCGAGCTGCACCAAACTTGGCCTGACTCATCCTGGTCTGATGCCTGACAATGCTATGTCATCATATTATGACGTCATCTAAGCCCCGCCCCCCTCAGAATGAATTAGAGAGATCTTCTGTGTAATTACATAATAAACAGTCCATGTTCGTTGTTTGTAGGGCAATGCTGCCCTCTGCTGCCCACTGAAATAGTTTCATTATTTCAGTAATTCGACACCAGAGGGCAGCATTGCCCTACGGAATGAAAGTTCAATGTTGTAATGGAGGAAAAAATTAAATAATTTGTAATTCTAACACAAAAACTCACAGAGACACCAAACGTTCAGTGATTGATCATAATCGAGTGTCCAATAATATCCAATGGTCAAATGATGACATCACTTAGGCCCCGCCCCCTCGGAACAGGAAGTGCTATTTTTTTACTTGGAAAGCTCTGTTTATGGCTCTTTTGACCTAATCAAGATGATTCGGATGATAAACTCTGTCAATGCTCGCTGCTGGCTGAACCGTGTGGGCGTGGCCAAATGGCGAATATCAGTCCCTCGCCATATACATACGTTTGGCTCTAAATCACACACGGATCATCCGATTGACGCCAAACTGGATATGTATGACCTTTGTTCACCTCTAAAGAGCCCAACGAGGTTGAAATGTAATTTGACTCCACTGCGCCCCCTAAGTTAATACATGGGCCGTATCTCCTCGACGCATCGACCGATCTGCATCAGATTTTTTGACAGTCGTCGGGGAGCGCCGCCGAACGCATTCACGCGTGTCGCCCAGTGGACGGGCGGCGAAAATGCGCGACAGCTCCTGCGGCGGCTGGCGGGCGGCGGTGCTGGAAACTGCGGCAGAGCTTCTGCGGTGGGGAGCGGGCCGCGGCTCTGGAAAACGCGCGAGAGCTTCTGCGGTGGCCGGAACCCCCGCGGTGGCCAATAGGCCGGAGCGGCGCTTGCTGCGAGGGCCGCCCGAGGCTGCTCGCAGCTTTAATTATTATTACGATTCTGCCCCCCCAAAGAGGCGCCTTTTTGGGGGCTTTATCATATTCAAAAACTCACCAAACTTGGCGGTGGCGACTAGAAAATTTAAAAATTTTGAATTTTAAGGTTGTCGCAAAAATCGCAACAAAAATTGCTGAACGGCGGCAACTAGCAATTTTCTGTTGACACAATGGTATGAACGTACTTCATCGTAGAGACATGAAATTTGGTACACTTGTAGAGCTCACCAAAAGACTCAGAACTTACATTTAATGTTATAAGCCAACTATCACAGGAAGTCGGCCATTTTGTATTGAACGTCCATTTTTTTCCTCGATTTTGACGTTTACAGCCTTCGTATTTGATCGAACTCCTCCTAGGGATTTCGATTGATCGACTTCAAACTCGGTCAGTCTGATCATAAGGCATGTTTGATTTAAAGTTATCAAATTGGTGAGTTTTGGAGTATGTTGAAGGGGGGTTAGCAGGGGTCAAAGTTCACCTACTCGCCATGAAACACGAAACTCTTATATTTCCTATAAAAAAACACATAGAGGGACCAAACTTTCAGTGATTGATCGGCATCGGATGTCCTAAAATACCCTGTGGTGAAATGATGACATCACTTAAGCCACGCCCCCTGAGAACAGGAAGTGTCATGTTTTACTGTGAGCGGTCGCTCTCTTAGCCCTTTGACCTAATCAACATGAAACTGTGTCCAGACACAGAAGACATGTTGGTGTGTTGAGGATTCCAACCCTGACCGGCTTTGAGATAGCAGCTGGGCGCGGCGGCGTGGCGAAGTGACCTGTAACGCCGATGCCATACGTTTGCTTCTAGATTCCACATGTTTCGACCGAGCTGCACCAAACTTGGCTTGAGTGATGCTGGTGTGATACCTGAAAATTCTATGTCATCAGATTATGACGTCATCAAAGCCCCGCCCCCTCAGAACAGGAAGTGCTATTTTTTTCCTTGGAAACTTTCATCTATGGCTCTCTTGACCTAATCAAGGTGATTCTGTGTTGGATGACAGATAGGAAGTTGGTCTCGCTTGCTTTAAAGTGCCAAGAGTTTTCAATGGCGGCAACGCCGTTCGTATACGTTTGCCTCTACATTCCACATATTTTGACCGAGCTGCATCAAACTTGGCCTGAGTGATCCTGGAGGCTTGCCCGTCAATCCTACGTCATCACAATATGACGTCATCTAAGCCCCGCCCCCTCGGAACCGGAAGTGCCGTTTTTTTCCTTGGAAAGCTCTGTTTATGGCTCTCTTGACCTAATCAAGGTGATTCTGTGTTGGATGACAGATAGGAAGTTGGTCTCGCTTGCTTTAAAGTGCCAAGAGTTTTCAATGGCGGCAACGCCGTTCGTATACGTTTGCCTCTACATTCCACATATTTTGACCGAGCTGCATCAAACTTGGCCTGGGTGATCCTGGAGGCTTGCCCGTCGATCCTACGTCATCACATTGTGACGTCATCTAAGCCCCGCCCCCTCGGAACCGGAAGTGCTATTTTTTTCCTTGGAAAGCTCTGTTTATGGCTCTTTTGACCTAATCAAGGTAATTCGGATGATGAGCTCTGTCAATGCTCGCTTCTGGCTGAACCGTGTGGGCGTGGCCAAACGGCGAACATCAGTCCCTCGCCATATGCATACGTTTGGCTCTTATTCACGCATAGATCATCCGATTGGCGCCAAACTGGATATGTATGACCTTTGTTCTGCTCTAAAGAGCCCAACGGGTTTGAGATGTAATTTGGGGAAAATGCGCGACAGCTTCTGCAGCGGCTAGCGGGCGGCAGTGCTGGAAACTGCGGCAGAGCTTCTGCGGTGGGGAGCGGGCTGCGGCTCTGGAAAACGCGCGAGAGCTTCTGCGGTGGCCGGAACCCCCGCGGTGGCCAATAGGCCGGAGCGGCGCTTGCTGCGAGGGCCGCCCGAGGCTGCTTGCAGCTTTAATTAGGCCCGAGCAGCAAAGCGCTGCGAAGGCCTATTGTTTCTGTACTGTTTCTTATTAGGCCCGAGCAGCAAAGCGCTGCGAAGGCCTATTGTTTCTGTACTGTTTCTTATTATTATTATTACGATTCTGCCCCCCCAAAGAGGCGCCTTTTTGGGGGCTTTATCATATTCAAAAACTCACCAAACTTGGCGGTCGCGACTAGAAAATTTAAAAATTTTGAATTTTAAGGTTGTCGCAAAAATCGCAAAAAAAATTGCTCAACGGCGGCAACTAGCAATTTTCTGTTGACACAATGTTATGAACGTATTTCATCGTAGAGACATGAAATTTGGTACACTTGTAGAGCTCACCAAAAGACTCAGAACTTACATTTAATGTTATTAGCCAACTATCACAGGAAGTCGGCCATTTTGTATTGAACGTCCATTTTTTTTCCTCGATTTTGACGTTTACAGCCTCCGTATTTGATCGAACTCCTCCTAGGGATTTCGATTGATCGACTTCAAACTCGGTCAGTCTGATCATAAGGCATGTTTGATTTAAAGTTATCAAATTGGTGAGTTTTGGAGCATGTTGAAGGGGGGTTAGCAGGGGTCAAAGTTCACCTACTCGCCATGAAACACGAAACTCTTATATTTCCTATACAAAAACACATAGAGGGACCAAACTTTCATTGATTGATCGGCATCGGGTGCCCTACAATACCCTATGGTGAAATGATGACATCACTTAGGCCACGCCCCCTGAGAACAGGAAGTGTCATGTTTTACTGTGAACGGTCGCTATCTTAGCCCTTTGACCTAATCAACATGAAACTGTGTCCAGAGACAGAAGACATGTTGGTGTGTTGTGGATTCCAACCCCGACCGGCTTTGACATAGCAGGTGGGCGTGGCGGCGTGGCGAAGTGACCTGTAACGCCGTTGCCATACGTTTGGCTCTGAATTCCACAATTTCGGGCCCAGCTGCTCCAAACTCACTAGGATGGATCCTTATCCACCCACCGACAGGAATTCATAACAAAATGTGGTGGGCGTGGCCTAATTTCTCTATAGCGACCCCTAGAGTATTTTAAATGAACAGCCCTAAGCCATGCTTTAACCTAGAATTACGAAACTTGGTACACATGTGTATCTTGTCAGGACGTACAAAAAAGTCTATTACAGCCATGGTCGAAACCCAACAGGAAGTCGGCCATTTTAGATTGAAGTTCATTTGACCTCGATTTTGACGTTTACAGCCTTCGTATTTGATCGAACTCCTCCTAGGGATTTCGATTGATCGGCTTCAAACTCGGTCAGTCTGATCATAAGGCATGTCTGATTTAAAGTTATCAAATTGGTGACTGTCTGAGATTGCTGAAGGGGGGTTACCAGGGGTCAAAGTTCACCTACTCGCCATGAAACACGAAACTCTTATATATCCTGCACAGAAACTCACAGAGACGCCAAACTTTCAGTTATTGATCATCAATAGGTGTCCTAAAATACCCTGTGGTGAAATTATGACATCGCTTAGGCCACGCCCCCTGAGAACAGGAAGTGTCATGTTTTACTGTGAACGGTCGCTTTCTTAGCCCTTTGACCTAATCAACATGAAACTGTGTCCAGAGACAGAAGACATGTTGGTGTGTTGTGGATCCAAGCCCTGACCGGCTGCGATGAAGCAGCTGGGTGTGGCGGCGTGGCGAAGTGACCTGTAACGCCGATGCCATACGTTTGCTTCTAGATTCCACATGTTTCGACCGAGCTGCACCAAACTTGGCTTGAGTGATGCTGGTGTGATGTCTGAAAATTCTATGTCATCAGATTATGACGTCATCTAAGCCCCGCCCCCTCGGAACCGGAAGTGCCGTTTTTTTCCTTGGAAAGCTCTGTTTATGGCTCTCTTGACCTAATCAAGGTGATTCTGTGTTGGATGACAGATAGGAAGTTGGTCTCGCTTGCTTTAAAGTGCCAAGAGTTTTCAATGGCGGCAACGCCGTTCGTATACGTTTGCCTCTACATTCCACATATTTTGACCGAGCTGCATCAAACTTGGCCTGAGTGATCCTGGAGGCTTGCCCGTCGATCCTACGTCATCACATTATGACGTCATCTAAGCCCCGCCCCCTCGGAACCGGAAGTGCCGTTTTTTTCCTTGGAAAGCTCCGTTTATGGCTCTCTTGACCTAATCAAGATGATTCGGATGATGAGCTCTGTCATTGCTCGCTGCGGGCTGAACCGTGTGGGCGTGGCCAAACGGCGAATATCAGTCCCTCGCCATATACATACGTTTGGCTCTAATTCACACATGGATCATCCGATTGGCGCCAAACTGGATATGTATGACCTTTGTTCACCTCTAAAGAGCCCAACGGGATTGAGATGTAATTTGGCTCCACTGCGCCCCCTAAGTTAATACATCGGCCGTATCTCCTCGACGCATCGACCGATCTGCACCAGATTTTTTGACAGTCGTCGGGGAGCGCCGCCGAACGCATTCACGCGTGTCGCCCGGTGGACGGGCGTGGAAAATGCGCGACAGCTTCTGCGGCGGCTAGCGGGCGGCGGTGCTGGAAACTGCGGCAGAGCTTCTGCGGTGGGGAGTTAGCTGCGGCTCTGGAAATCGTGCGAGAGCTTCTGCGGTGGCTGGAACCCCCGCGGTGGCCAATAGGCCGGAGCGGCGCTTGCTGCGAGGGCCGCCCGAGGCTGCTTGCAGCTTTAATTATTAGGCCCGAGCAGCAAAGCGCTGCGAAGGCCTATTGTATCTGTACTGTTTTATTATTATTCTGCCCCCCTCTTCGTGTGCCTTTTTGGGGGCTTTATCATATTCAAAAACTCACCAAACTTGGCGGTCGCGACTAGAAAAATTCAAAATTTTGAATTTTAAGGTTGTCACAAAAATCGCAAAAAAAATTGCTCAACGGCAGCAACTAGCAATTTTCTGTTGACACAATGGTATGAACGTACTTCATCGTAGAGACATGAAATTTGGTACACTTGTAGAGCTCACCAAAAGACTCAGAACTTCCATTTAATGTTATTAGCCAACTATCACAGGAAGTCAGCCATTTTGTCTTGAACGTCCATTTTTTTCCTCGATTTTGACGTTTACAGCCTTCGTATTTGATCGAACTCCTCCTAGGGATTTCGATTGATCGGCTTCAAACTCGGTCAGTCTGATCATAAGGCATGTTTGATTTAAAGTTATCAAATTGGTGAGTTTTGGAGCATGTTGAAGGGGGGTTAGCAGGGGTCAAAGTTCACCTACTCGCCATGAAACACGAAACTCTTATATTTCCTATATAAAAACACATAGAGGGACCAAACTTTCACTGATTGATCGTCATCGGGTGTCCTAAAATACCCTGTGGTGAAATGATGACATCACTTAGGCCACGCCCCCTGAGAACAGGAAGTGTCATGTTTTACTGTGAACGGTCGCTATCTTAGCCCTTTGACCTCATCAACATGAAACTGTGTCCAGAGACAGAAGACATGTTGGTGTGTTGAGCATTCTAACCCCGACCGGCTTTGACATAGCAGGTGGGCGTGGCGGCGTGGCGAAGTGACCTGTAACGCCGTTGCCATACGTTTGGCTCTGAATTCCACAATTTCGGGCCCAGCTGCTCCAAACTCACTAGGATGGATCCTTATCCACCCACCGACAGGAATTCATAACAATATTTGGTGGGCGTGGCCTAATTTATCTATAGCGACCCCTAGAGTATTTTAAATGAACAGCCCCAAGCCATGCTTTAACCTAGAATTACGAAACTTGGTACATATGTGTATCTTGTCAGGACGTACAAAAAAGTCTATTAGAGCTATGGTCGAAACCCAACAGGAAGTCGGCCATTTTGTATTGAACGTCCATTTTGGACCTCGACTTTGACGTTTACAGCCTTTGCATTTGATCGAACTCCTCCTAGGGATTTCGATTGATCGGCTTCAAACTCGGTCAGTCTGATCATAAGGCATGTTTGATTTAAAGTTATCAAATTGGTGACTGCATGAGCTTGTTGAAGGGGGGTTAGCAGGGGTCAAAGTTCACCTACTCGCCATGAAACACGAAACTCTTATATTTCCTATACAAAAACACAGAGAGGGACCAAACTTTCATTGATTGATTGTCATCGGGTGTCCTAAAATACCCTGTGGTGAAATTATTTTTTTAAGTAGGCCACGCCCCCTGAGAACAGGAAGTGTCATGTTTTACTGTGAACGGTCGCTATCTTAGCCCTTTGACCTAATCAACATGAAACTGTGTCCAGAGACAGAAGACATGTTGTTGTGTTGTGGATCCAAGCCCTGACCGGCTGCGATGAAGCAGCTGGGTGTGGCGGCGTGGCGAAGTGAACTGTAACGCCGATGCCATACGTTTGCTTCTAGATTCCACATGTTTCGACCGAGCTGCACCAAACTTGGCCTGACTCATCCTGGTGTGATACCTGACAATGCTATGTCATCATATTATGACGTCATCTAAGCCCCGCCCCCTCAGAATGAATTAGAGAGATCTTCTGTGTAATTACATAATAAACAGTCCATGTTCGTTGTTTGTAGGGCAATGCTGCCCTCTGCTGCCCACTGAAATAGTTTCATTATTTCAGTAATTCGACACCAGAGGGCAGCATTGCCCTACGGAATGAAAGTTCAATGTTGTAATGGAGGAAAAAATTAAATAATTTGTAATTCTAACACAAAAATTCACAGAGACACCAAACGTTCAGTGATTGATCATAATCGAGTGTCCAATAATATCCAATGGTCAAATGATGACATCACTTAGGCCACGCCCCCTGAGAACAGGAAGTGTCATGTTTTACTGTGAACGGTCGCTATCTTAGCCCTTTGACCTAATCAACATGAAACTGTGTCCAGACACAGAAGACATGTTGGTGTGTTGAGGATTCCAACCCCGACCGACTTTGAGATAGCAGCTGGGCGTGGCGGCGTGGCGAAGTGACCTGTAACGCCGATGCCATACGTTTGCTTCTAGATTCCACATGTTTCGACCGAGCTGCACCAAACTTGGCTTGAGTGATCCTGGAGGCTTGCCCGTCAATCCTACGTCATCACATTATGACGTCATCTAAGCCCCGCCCCCTCGGAACCGGAAGTGCCGTTTTTTTCCTTGGAAAGCTCTGTTTATGGCTCTCTTGACCTAATCAAGGTGATTCTGTGTTGGATGACAGATAGGAAGTTGGTCTCGCTTGCTTTAAAGCGCCAAGAGTTTTCAATGGCGGCAACGCCGTTCGTATACGTTTGCCTCTACATTCCACATATTTTGACCGAGCTGCACCAAATTTGGCATGAGTGTTCCTGGTGGGATGCCGGACGATCGTACGTCATCATATTATGACGTCATCTAAGCCCCGCCCCCTCAGAACAGGAAGTGCCGTTTTTTTCCTTTCAAAGCTCTGTTTATGGCTCTCTTGACCTAATCAAGATGATTCGGATGATAAACTCTGTCAATGCTCGCTGCTGGCTGAACCGTGTGGGCGTGGCCAAATGGCGAATATCAGTCCCTCGCCATATGCATACGTTTGGCTCTTATTCACGCATGGATCATCCGATTGGCGCCAAACTGGATATGCATGACCTTTGTTCACCTCTAAAGAGCCCAACTAGGTTGAAATGTAATTTGACTCCACTGCGCCCCCTAAGTTAATACATGGGCCGTATCTCCTCGACGCATCGACCGATCTGCACCAGATTTTTCGACAGTCGTCGGGGAGCGCTGCCGAACGCATTCACGCGTGTCGCCTGGTGGACGGGTGTGGAAAATGCGCGACAGCTTCTGCGGTGGCTGGCGGGCGGCGGTGCTGGAAACTGCGGCGGAGCTTCTGCGGTGGGGAGTTGGCTGCGGCTCTGGAAATCGTGCGAGAGCTTCTGCGGTGGCCGGAACCCCCGCGGTGGCCAATAGGCCGGAGCGGCGCTTGCTGCGAGGGCCGCCCGAGGCTGCTTGCAGCTTTAATTATTAGGCCCGAGCAGCAAAGCGCTGCGAAGGCCTATTGTATCTGTACTGTTTCTTATTATTATTAGGCCCGAGCAGCAAAGCGCTGCGAAGGCCTATTGTATCTGTACTGTTTATTATTATTACGATTCTTCCCACCTCTTCGTGTGCCTTTTTGGGGGCTTTATCATATTCAAAAACTCACCAAACTTGGCGGTCGCAACTAGAAAATTTAAAAATTTTGAATTTTAAGGTTGTCGCAAAAATCGCAAAAAAAATTGCTGAACGGCGGCAACTAGCAATTTTCTGTTGACACAATGGTATGAACGTATTTCATCGTAGAGACATGAAATTTGGTACGCTTGTAGAGCTCCCCAAAAGACTCAGAACTTACATTTAATGTTATTAGCCAACTATCACAGGAAGTCGGCCATTTTGTCTTGAACGTCCATTTTTTACCTCGATTTTGACGTTTACAGCCTTCGTATTTGATCGAACTCCTCCTAGGGATTTCGATTGATCGACTTCAAACTTGGTCAGTCTGATCATAAGGCATGTTTGATTTAAAGTTATCAAATTGGTGAGTTTTGGAGTATGTTGAAGGGGGGTTAGCAGGGGTCAAAGTTCACCTACTCGCCATGAAACACGAAACTCTTATATTTCCTATATAAAAACACATAGAGGGACCAAACTTTCATTGATTGATCGTCATCGGGTGTCCTAAAATACCCTGTGGTGAAATTATTTTTTTAAGTAGGCCACGCCCCCTGAGAACAGGAAGTGTCATGTTTTACTGTGAACGGTCGCTATCTTAGCCCTTTGACCTAATCAACATGAAACTGTGTCCAGAGACAGAAGACATGTTGGTGTGTTGTGGATTCCAACCCCGACCGGCTTTGACATAGCAGGTGGGCGTGGCGGCGTGGCGAAGTGACCTGTAACGCCGTTGCCATACGTTTGGCTCTGAATTCCACAATTTCGGGCCCAGCTGCTCCAAACTCACTAGGATGGATCCTTATCCACCCACCGACAGGAATTCATAACAAAATTTGGTGGGCGTGGCCTAATTTCTCTATAGCGACCCCTAGAGTATTTTAAATGAACAGCCCTAAGCCATGCTTTAACCTAGAATTACGAAACTTGGTACACATGTGTATCTTGTCAGGACGTACAAAAAAGTCTCTTAGAGCCATGGTCGAAACCCAACAGGAAGTCGGCCATTTTGTATTGAAGGTCCATTTTGGACCTCGACTTTGATGTTTACAGCCTTTGCATTTGATCGAACTCCTCCTAGGGATTTCGATTGATCGGCTTCAAACTCGGTCAGTCTGATCATAAGGCATGTTTGATTTAAAGTTATCAAATTGGTGACTGTCTGAGATTGCTGAAGGGGGGTTACCAGGGGTCAAAGTTCACCTACTCACCATGAAACACGAAACTCTTATATATCCTGCACAGAAACTCACAGAGACACCAAACTTTCAGTTATTGATCATCAATAGGTGTCCTAAAATACCCTGTGGTGAAATGATGACATCACTTAGGCCACGCCCCCTGAGAACAGGAAATGTCATGTTTTACTGTGAACGGTCGCTATCTTAGCCCTTTGACCTCATCAACATGAAACTGTGTCCAGAGACAGAAGACATGTTGGTGTGTTGTGGATTCAAGCCCTGACCGGCTGCGATGAAGCAGCTGGGTGCGGCGGCATGGCGAAGTGACCTGTAACGCCGATGCCATACGTTTGCTTCTAGATTCCACATGTTTCGACCGAGCTGCACCAAACTTGGCTTGAGTGATGCTGGTGTGATACCTGAAAATTCTATGTCATCAGATTATGACGTCATCTAAGCCCCGCCCCCTCAGAACAGGAAGTGCTATTTTTTTCCTTGGAAACTTTCATCTATGGCTCTCTTGACCTAATCAAGGTGATTCTGTGTTGGATGACAGATAGGAAGTTGGTCTCGCTTGCTTTAAAGTGCCAAGAGTTTTCAATGGCGGCAACGCCGTTCGTATACGTTTGCCTCTACATTCCACATATTTTGACCGAGCTGCATCAAACTTGGCCTGAGTGATCCTGGAGGCTTGCCCGTCAATCCTACATCATCACATTATGACGTCATCTAAGCCCCGCCCCCTCGGAACCGGAAGTGCCGTTTTTTTCCTTGGAAAGCTCTGTTTATGGCTCTCTTGAACTAATCAAGGTGATTCTGTGTTGGATGACAGATAGGAAGTTGGTCTCGCTTGCTTTAAAGTGCCAAGAGTTTTCAATGGCGGCAACGCCGTTCGTATACGTTTGCTTCTACATTCCACATATTTTGACCGAGCTGCATCAAACTTGGCCTGAGTGATCCTGGAGGCTTGCCCGTCGATCCTACGTCATCACATTATGACGTCATCTAAGCCCCGCCCCCTCGGAACCGGAAGTGCCGTTTTTTTCCTTGGAAAGCTCCGTTTATGGCTCTCTTGACCTAATCAAGATGATTCGGATGATGAGCTCTGTCATTGCTCGCTGCTGGCTGAACCGTGTGGGCGTGGCCAAATGGCGAATATCAGTCCCTCGCCATATTCATACGTTTGGCTCTAATTCAAGCATGGATCATCCGATTGGCTCCAAACTGGATATGTATGACCTTTGTTCACCTCTAAAGAGCCCAACGGGATTGAGATGTAATTTGGCTCCACTGCGCCCCCTAAGTTAATACATCGGCTGTATCTCCTCGACGCATCGACCGATCTGCACCAGATTTTTTGACAGTCGTCGGGGAGCACCGCCGAACGCATTCACGCGTGTCGCCCGGTGGAGGGGCGTGGAAAATGCGCGACAGCTTCTGCGGCGGCTGGCGGGCGGCGGTGCTGGAAACTGCGGCAGAGCTTCTGCGGTGGGGAGTTGGCTGCGGCTCTGGAAATCGTGCGAGAGCTTCTGCGGTGGCTGGAACCCCCGCGGTGGCCAATAGGCCGGAGCGGCGCTTGCTGCGAGGGCCGCCCGAGGCTGCTTGCAGCTTTAATTCTTCTTACGATTCTGCCCCCCTCTTCGTGCGCCTTTTTGGGGGCTTTATCATATTCAAAAACTCACCAAACTTGGCGGAAGCGACTAGGCGGTTTAAAAATTTTGAATTTTAAGGTCGCCGCAAAAATCGCAAAAAAAATTGCTCAACGGCGGCAACTAGCAATTTTCAAAAGACCCATTGCTATTCACTTACTTCATCGTAGAGACTTGAAATTCGGTACAGTTGTAGAGCTCACTAAGACGCTCAGAATTTACAAGTAATGTCATAGTGCAAGTATCGCAGGAAGTCGGCCATGTTGGATTGAAGGTCCATTTCGGACCCTGATTTGGCCGTTTACAGCCTTCGTATTTGATCGAACTCCTCCTAGGGATTTCGATTGATCGGCTTCAAACTCGGTCAGTCTGATCATAAGGCATGTCTGATTTAAAGTTATCAAATTGGTGAGTTTTGGAGCATGTTGAAGGGGGGTTTCCAGGGGTCAAAGTTCACCTACACGCCATGAAACAAAAACCTCTTATATTTCCTATACAAAAAAACATAGAGGGACCAAACTTTCAGTGATTGATCGGCATCGGGTGTCCTATAATACCCTGCAGTGAAATTTTTTTTTTACGTAGGCCACGCCCCCTGAGAGCAGGAAGTGTAATGTTTTACTGTGAACGGTCGCTATCTTAGCCCTTTGACCTAATCAACATGAAACTGTGTCCAGAGACAGAAGACATGTTGGTGTGTTGTGGATTCCAACCCCGACCGGCTGCGATGAAGCAGGTGGGCGTGGCGGCGTTGTGAACGCCGTCGAATTTCGTTTGGCTCTGAATTCCACAGTTTCGGGGTGAGCTGCTCCAAACTCACAAGGATGGATCCTTATCCATCCCCGAACAGGAATCCATAGCGATATTTGGTGGGCGTGGCCTAATTTTTCTATAGCGACCCCTAGAGTATTTTAAATGAACAGCCCCAGGCCATGCTTTATCCTAGAATTACGAAACTTGGTACATATGTGTATCTTGTCAGGACGTACAAAAAAGTCTCTTGGAGCCATGCTCTAAACCCAACAGGAAGTCGGCCATTTTAGATTGAAGTTCATTTGACCTCGATTTTGACGTTTACAGCCTTTGCATTTGATCGAACTCCTCCTAGGGTTTTCGATTGATCGGCTTCAAACTCGGTCAGTCTGATCATAAGGCATGTTTGATTTAAATTTATCAAATTGGTGACTGTATGAGCTTGCTGAAGGGGGGTTACCAGGGGTCAAAGTTCACCTACTCGCCATGAAACACGAAACTCTTATATTTCCTATATAAAAACACATAGAGGGACCAAACTTTCTGTTATTGATCATCAATAGGTGTCCTAAAATACCCTGTGGTGAAATTATGACATCGCTTAGGCCACGCCCCCTGAGAACAGGAAGTGTCATGTTTTACTGTGAACGGTCGCTATCTTAGCCCTTTGACCTAATCAACATGAAACTGTGTCCAGAGACAGAAGACATGTTGGTGTGTTGTGGATCCAAGCCCTGACCGGCTGCGATGAAGCAGCTGGGTGTGGCGGCGTGGCGAAGTGACCTGTAACGCCGATGCCATACGTTTGCTTCTAGATTCCACATGTTTCGACCGAGCTGCACCAAACTTGGCCTGACTCATCCTGGTCTGATGCCTGACAATGCTATGTCATCATATTATGACGTCATCTAAGCCCCGCCCCCTCAGAATGAATTAGAGAGATCTTCTGTGTAATTACATAATAAACAGTCCATGTTCGTTGTTTGTAGGGCAATGCTGCCCTCTGCTGCCCACTGAAATAGTTTCATTATTTCAGTAATTCGACACCAGAGGGCAGCATTGCCCTACGGAATGAAAGTTCAATGTTGTAATGGAGGAAAAAATTAAATAATTTGTAATTCTAACACAAAAACTCACAGAGACACCAAACGTTCAGTGATTGATCATAATCGAGTGTCCAATAATATCCAATGGTCAAATGATGACATCACTTAGGCCCCGCCCCCTCGGAACAGGAAGTGCTATTTTTTTACTTGGAAAGCTCTGTTTATGGCTCTTTTGACCTAATCAAGATGATTCGGATGATAAACTCTGTCAATGCTCGCTGCTGGCTGAACCGTGTGGGCGTGGCCAAATGGCGAATATCAGTCCCTCGCCATATACATACGTTTGGCTCTAAATCACACACGGATCATCCGATTGACGCCAAACTGGATATGTATGACCTTTGTTCACCTCTAAAGAGCCCAACGAGGTTGAAATGTAATTTGACTCCACTGCGCCCCCTAAGTTAATACATGGGCCGTATCTCCTCGACGCATCGACCGATCTGCATCAGATTTTTTGACAGTCGTCGGGGAGCGCCGCCGAACGCATTCACGCGTGTCGCCCAGTGGACGGGCGGCGAAAATGCGCGACAGCTCCTGCGGCGGCTGGCGGGCGGCGGTGCTGGAAACTGCGGCAGAGCTTCTGCGGTGGGGAGCGGGCCGCGGCTCTGGAAAACGCGCGAGAGCTTCTGCGGTGGCCGGAACCCCCGCGGTGGCCAATAGGCCGGAGCGGCGCTTGCTGCGAGGGCCGCCCGAGGCTGCTCGCAGCTTTAATTATTATTACGATTCTGCCCCCCAAAGAGGCGCCTTTTTGGGGGCTTTATCATATTCAAAAACTCACCAAACTTGGCGGTGGCGACTAGAAAATTTAAAAATTTTGAATTTTAAGGTTGTCGCAAAAATCGCAAAAAAAATTGCTGAACGGCGGCAACTAGCAATTTTCTGTTGACACAATGGTATGAACGTACTTCATCGTAGAGACATGAAATTTGGTACACATGTAGAGCTCACCAAAAGACTCAGAACTTACATTTAATGTTATAAGCCAACTATCACAGGAAGTCGGCCATTTGTATTGAACGTCCATTTTTTTCCTCGATTTTGACGTTTACAGCGTTCGTATTTGATCGAACTCCTCCTAGGGATTTCGATTGATCGACTTCAAACTCGGTCAGTCTGATCATAAGGCATGTTTGATTTAAAGTTATCAAATTGGTGAGTTTTGGAGTATGTTGAAGGGGGGTTAGCAGGGGTCAAAGTTCACCTACTCGCCATGAAACACGAAACTCTTATATTTCCTATAAAAAAACACATAGAGGGACCAAACTTTCAGTGATTGATCGGCATCGGATGTCCTAAAATACCCTGTGGTGAAATGATGACATCACTTAAGCCACGCCCCCTGAGAACAGGAAGTGTCATGTTTTACTGTGAGCGGTCGCTCTCTTAGCCCTTTGACCTAATCAACATGAAACTGTGTCCAGACACAGAAGACATGTTGGTGTGTTGAGGATTCCAACCCTGACCGGCTTTGAGATAGCAGCTGGGCGTGGCGGCGTGGCGAAGTGACCTGTAACGCCGATGCCATACGTTTGCTTCTAGATTCCACATGTTTCGACCGAGCTGCACCAAACTTGGCTTGAGTGATGCTGGTGTGATACCTGAAAATTCTATGTCATCAGATTATGACGTCATCAAAGCCCCGCCCCCTCAGAACAGGAAGTGCTATTTTTTTCCTTGGAAACTTTCATCTATGGCTCTCTTGACCTAATCAAGGTGATTCTGTGTTGGATGACAGATAGGAAGTTGGTCTCGCTTGCTTTAAAGTGCCAAGAGTTTTCAATGGCGGCAACGCCGTTCGTATACGTTTGCCTCTACATTCCACATATTTTGACCGAGCTGCATCAAACTTGGCCTGAGTGATCCTGGAGGCTTGCCCGTCGATCCTACGTCATCACATTATGACGTCATCTAAGCCCCGCCCCCTCGGAACCGGAAGTGCCGTTTTTTTCCTTGGAAAGCTCCGTTTATGGCTCTCTTGACCTAATCAAGGTGATTCTGTGTTGGATGACAGATAGGAAGTTGGTCTCGCTTGCTTTAAAGTGCCAAGAGTTTTCAATGGCGGCAACGCCGTTCGTATACGTTTGCCTCTACATTCCACATATTTTGACCGAGCTGCATCAAACTTGGCCTGAGTGATCCTGGAGGCTTGCCCGTCGATCCTACGTCATCACATTATGACGTCATCTAAGCCCCGCCCCCTCGGAACCGGAAGTGCCATTTTTTTCCTTGGAAAGCTTCGTTTATGGCTCTCTTGACCTAATCAAGATGATTCGGATGATGAGCTCTGTCATTGCTCGCTGCTGGCTGAACCGTGTGGGCGTGGCCAAATGGCGAATATCAGTCCCTCGCCATATTCATACGTTTGGCTCTAATTCAAGCACGGATCATCCGATTGGCTCCAAACTGGATATGTATGACCTTTGTTCACCTCTAAAGAGCCCAACGGGATTGAGATGTAATTTGGCTCCACTGCGCCCCCTAAGTTAATACATCGGCTGTATCTCCTCGACGCATCGACCGATCTGCACCAGATTTTTTGACAGTCGTCGGGGAGTGCCGCCGAACGCATTCACGCGTATCGCCCGGTGGACGGGCATGGAAAATGCGCGAAAGCTTCTGCGGCAGCTAGCGGGCGGCGGTACTGGAAACTGCGGCAGAGCTCCTGCGGTGGGGAGTTGGCTGCGGCTCCGGAAATCGTGCGAGAGCTTCTGCGGTGGCCGGAACCCCCGCGGTGGCCTATTGGCCGGAGCGGCGCTTGCTGCGAGGGCCGCCCGAGGCTGCTCGCAGCTTTAATTAGGCCCGAGCAGCAAAGCGCTGCGAAGGCCTATTGTATCTGTACTGTTTCTTATTATTATTAGGCCCGAGCAGCAAAGCGCTGCGAAGGCCTATTGTATCTGTGCTGTTTATTATTATTATTATTATTCTTATTATTCTTCCACCCAAATGAATTGCCTTTTTGGGGGCTTTATCATATTCAAAAACTCACCAAACTTGGCGGTCGCGACTAGAAAAATTCAAAATTTTGAATTTTAAGGTTGTCGCAAAAATCGCAAAAAAAATTGCTCAACGGCGGCAACTAGCAATTTTCTGTTGACACAATGGTATGAACGTACTTCATCGTAGAGACATGAAATTTGGTACACTTGTAGAGCTCACCAAAAGACTCAGAACTTACATTTAATGTTATTAGCCAACTATCACAGGAAGTCGGCCATTTTGTATTGAACGTCCATTTTTTTCCTCGATTTTGACGTTTACAGCCTTCGTATTTGATCGAACTCCTCCTAGGGATTTCGATTGATCGACTTCAAACTCGGTCAGTCTGATCATAAGGCATGTTTGATTTAAAGTTATCAAATTGGTGAGTTTTGGAGTATGTTGAAGGGGGGTTAGCAGGGGTCAAAGTTCACCTACTCGCCATGAAACACGAAACTCTTATATATCCTATAAAAAAACACATAGAGGGACCAAACTTTCAGTGATTGATCAGCATCGGATGTCCTAAAATACCCTGTGGTGAAATGATGACATCACTTAAGCCACGCCCCCTGAGAACAGGAAGTGTCATGTTTTACTGTGAGCGGTCGCTCTCTTAGCCCTTTGACCTCATCAACATGAAACTGTGTCCAGACACAGAAGACATGTTGGTGTGTTGAGGATTCCAACCCTGACCGGCTTTGAGATAGCAGCTGGGCGTGGCGGCGTGGCGAAGTGACCTGTAACGCCGATGCCATACGTTTGCTTCTAGATTCCACATGTTTCGACCGAGCTGCACCAAACTTGGCTTGAGTGATGCTGGTGTGATACCTGAAAATTCTATGTCATCAGATTATGACGTCATCTAAGCCCCTCCCCCTCAGAACAGGAAGTGCTATTTTTTTCCTTGGAAACTTTCATCTATGGCTCTCTTGACCTAATCAAGGTGATTCTGTGTTGGATGACAGATAGGAAGTTGGTCTCGCTTGCTTTAAAGTGCCAAGAGTTTTCAATGGCGGCAACGCCGTTCGTATACGTTTGCCTCTACATTCCACATATTTTGACCGAGCTGCATCAAACTTGGCCTGAGTGATCCTGGAGGCTTGCCCGTCAATCCTACGTCATCACATTATGACGTCATCTAAGCCCCGCCCCCTCGGAACCGGAAGTGCCGTTTTTTTCCTTGGAAAGCTCTGTTTATGGCTCTCTTGACCTAATCAAGGTGATTCTGTGTTGGATGACAGATAGGAAGTTGGTCTCGCTTGCTTTAAAGTGCCAAGAGTTTTCAATGGCGGCAACGCCGTTCGTATACGTTTGCCTCTACATTCCACATATTTTGACCGAGCTGCATCAAACTTGGCCTGAGTGATGCTGGTGTGATGTCTGAAAATTCTATGTCATCAGATTATGACGTCATCTAAGCCCCGCCCCCTCGGAACCGGAAGTGCTATTTTTTTCCTTGGAAACTTTCATCTATGGCTCTCTTGACCTAATCAAGGTGATTCTGTGTTGGATGACAGATAGGAAGTTGGTCTCGCTTGCTTTAAAGTGCCAAGAGTTTTCAATGGCGGCAACGCCGTTCGTATACGTTTGCCTCTACATTCCACATATTTTGACCGAGCTGCATCAAACTTGGCCTGAGTGATCCTGGAGGCTTGCCCGTCGATCCTACGTCATCACATTATGACGTCATCTAAGCCCCGCCCCCTCGGAACCGGAAGTGCCGTTTTTTTCCTTGGAAAGCTCCGTTTATGGCTCTCTTGACCTAATCAAGATGATTCGGATGATGAGCTCTGTCATTGCTCGCTGCTGGCTGAACCGTGTGGGCGTGGCCAAATGGCGAATATCAGTCCCTCGCCATATTCATACGTTTGGCTCTAATTCAAGCATGGATCATCCGATTGGCTCCAAACTGGATATGTATGACCTTTGTTCACCTCTAAAGAGCCCAACGGGATTGAGATGTAATTTGGCTCCACTGCGCCCCCTAAGTTAATACATCGGCCGTATCTCCTCGACGCATCGACCGATCTGCACCAGATTTTTCGACAGTCGTCGGGGAGCGCCGCCGAACGCATTCACGCGTGTCGCCCGGTGGACGGGCGTGGAAAATGCGCGACAGCTTCTGCGGTGGCTAGCGGGCGGCGGTGCTGGAAACTGCGGCGGAGCTTCTGCGGTGGGGAGTTGGCTGCGGCTCTGGAAATCGTGCGAGAGCTTATGCGGTGGCTGGAACCCCCGCGGTGGCCAATAGGCCGGAGCGGCGCTTGCTGCGAGGGCCGCCCGAGGCTGCTTGCAGCTTTAATTCTTCTTACGATTCTGCCCCCCTCTTCGTGCGCCTTTTTGGGGGCTTTATCATATTCAAAAACTCACCAAACTTGGCGGAAGCGACTAGGCGGTTTAAAAATTTTGAATTTTAAGGTCGCCGCAAAAATCGCAAAAAAAATTGCTCAACGGCGGCAACTAGCAATTTTCAAAAGACCCATTGCTATTCACTTACTTCATCGTAGAGACTTGAAATTCGGTACAGTTGTAGAGCTCACTAAGACGCTCAGAATTTACAAGTAATGTCATAGTGCAAGTATCGCAGGAAGTCGGCCATGTTGGATTGAAGGTCCATTTCGGACCCTGATTTGGCCGTTTACAGCCTTCGTATTTGATCGAACTCCTCCTAGGGATTTCGATTGATCGGCTTCAAACTCGGTCAGTCTGATCATAAGGCATGTCTGATTTAAAGTTATCAAATTGGTGAGTTTTGGAGCATGTTGAAGGGGGGTTTCCAGGGGTCAAAGTTCACCTACACGCCATGAAACAAAAACCTCTTATATTTCCTATACAAAAAAACATAGAGGGACCAAACTTTCAGTGATTGATCGGCATCGGGTGTCCTATAATACCCTGCAGTGAAATTTTTTTTTTACGTAGGCCACGCCCCCTGAGAGCAGGAAGTGTAATGTTTTACTGTGAACGGTCGCTATCTTAGCCCTTTGACCTAATCAACATGAAACTGTGTCCAGAGACAGAAGACATGTTGGTGTGTTGTGGATTCCAACCCCGACCGGCTGCGATGAAGCAGGTGGGCGTGGCGGCGTTGTGAACGCCGTCGAATTTCGTTTGGCTCTGAATTCCACAGTTTCGGGGTGAGCTGCTCCAAACTCACTAGGATGGATCCTTATCCATCCCCGAACAGGAATCCATAGCGATATTTGGTGGGCGTGGCCTAATTTTTCTATAGCGACCCCTAGAGTATTTTAAATGAACAGCCCCAGGCCATGCTTTATCCTAGAATTACGAAACTTGGTACATATGTGTATCTTGTCAGGACGTACAAAAAAGTCTCTTGGAGCCATGCTCTAAACCCAACAGGAAGTCGGCCATTTTAGATTGAAGTTCATTTGACCTCGATTTTGACATTTAGAGCCTTCGTATTTGATCGAACTCCTCCTTGGGATTTCGATTGATCGGCTTCAAAGTCGGTCAGTCTGATCATAAGGCATGTCTGATTTAAAGTTATCAAATTGGTGACATTTGAACAGGTGGAAGGGGGGTTAGCAAGGCTCAAAGATCCCCTGTGATCGACTGTGTAATACAAAGGGTATCCTTTGTCATGTGTAGGGCAATGCTGCCCTCTGGTGTCGAATTACTGAAATAATGAAACTATTTCAGTAATTTCAGTAATTCGACACCAGAGGGCAGCATTGCCCTACGGAATGACAGTTCAATGTTGAATTGAAAAGGAAAAAATTAAATAATTTGTAATTCTAACACAAAAACTCACAGAGACACCAAAGTTTGAGTTATTGATCATTATCTTGTGTCCAATAATATCCAATGGTCAAATGATGACGTCACGTAGGCCACGCCCCCTGACAACAGGAAGTCTTGTATTTTACTGTGAACGGTCGATAGCTTCTGCACCAAACTTTGCACGAGTGACCCTGGTGGGATCCTTGACGACCCTATGTCATCATATTATGACGTCATCTAAGCCCCGCCCCCTCAGAACAGGAAGTGCCGTTTTTTTACTTGGAAAGCTCCGTTTATGGCTCTCTTGACCTAATCAAGATGATTCGGATGATAAACTCTGTCAATGCTCGCTGCTGGCTGAACCGTGTGGGCGTGGCCAAATGGCGAATATCAGTCCCTCGCCATATGCATACGTTTGGCTCTTATTCACGCATAGATCATCCGATTGGCGCCAAACTGGATATGTATGACCTTTGTTCACCTCTAAAGAGCCCAACGGGTTTGAAATGTAATTTGACTCCACTGCGCCCCCTAAGTTAATACATGGGCCGTATCTCCTCGACGCATCGACTGATCTGCACCAGATTTTTTGACAGTCGTCGGGGAGCGCCGCCGAACGCATTCACGCGTGTCGCCCGGTGGACGGGCGTGGAAAATGCGCGACAGCTTCTGCAACGGCTAGCGGGCGGCGGTGCTGGAAACTGCGGCAGAGTTTCTGCGGTGGGGAGTTGGCTGCGGCTCTGGAAATCGTGCGAGAGCTTCTGCGGTGGCCGGAACCCCCGCGGTGGCCAATAGGCCGGAGCGGCGCTTGCTGCGAGGGCCGCCCGAGGCTGCTTGCAGCTTTAATTAGGCCCGAGCAGCAAAGCGCTGCGAAGGCCTATTGTATCTGTACTGTTTTATTATTATTCTGCCCCCCTCTTCGTGTGCCTTTTTGGGGGCTTTATCATATTCAAAAACTCACCAAACTTGGCGGTCGCGACTAGAAAAATTCAAAATTTTGAATTTTAAGGTTGTCACAAAAATCGCAAAAAAAATTGCTCAACGGCAGCAACTAGCAATTTTCTGTTGACACAATGGTATGAACGTACTTCATCGTAGAGACATGAAATTTGGTACACTTGTAGAGCTCACCAAAAGACTCAGAACTTCCATTTAATGTTATTAGCCAACTATCACAGGAAGTCAGCCATTTTGTCTTGAACGTCCATTTTTTTCCTCGATTTTGACGTTTACAGCCTTCGTATTTGATCGAACTCCTCCTAGGGATTTCGATTGATCGGCTTCAAACTCGGTCAGTCTGATCATAAGGCATGTTTGATTTAAAGTTATCAAATTGGTGAGTTTTGGAGCATGTTGAAGGGGGGTTAGCAGGGGTCAAAGTTCACCTACTCGCCATGAAACACGAAACTCTTATATTTCCTATATAAAAACACATAGAGGGACCAAACTTTCACTGATTGATCGTCATCGGGTGTCCTAAAATACCCTGTGGTGAAATGATGACATCACTTAGGCCACGCCCCCTGAGAACAGGAAGTGTCATGTTTTACTGTGAACGGTCGCTATCTTAGCCCTTTGACCTCATCAACATGAAACTGTGTCCAGAGACAGAAGACATGTTGGTGTGTTGAGCATTCTAACCCCGACCGGCTTTGACATAGCAGGTGGGCGTGGCGGCGTGGCGAAGTGACCTGTAACGCCGTTGCCATACGTTTGGCTCTGAATTCCACAATTTCGGGCCCAGCTGCTCCAAACTCACTAGGATGGATCCTTATCCACCCACCGACAGGAATTCATAACAATATTTGGTGGGCGTGGCCTAATTTATCTATAGCGACCCCTAGAGTATTTTAAATGAACAGCCCCAAGCCATGCTTTAACCTAGAATTACGAAACTTGGTACATATGTGTATCTTGTCAGGACGTACAAAAAAGTCTATTAGAGCTATGGTCGAAACCCAACAGGAAGTCGGCCATTTTGTATTGAACGTCCATTTTGGACCTCGACTTTGACGTTTACAGCCTTTGCATTTGATCGAACTCCTCCTAGGGATTTCGATTGATCGGCTTCAAACTCGGTCAGTCTGATCATAAGGCATGTTTGATTTAAAGTTATCAAATTGGTGACTGCATGAGCTTGTTGAAGGGGGGTTAGCAGGGGTCAAAGTTCACCTACTCGCCATGAAACACGAAACTCTTATATTTCCTATACAAAAACACAGAGAGGGACCAAACTTTCATTGATTGATTGTCATCGGGTGTCCTAAAATACCCTGTGGTGAAATTATTTTTTTAAGTAGGCCACGCCCCCTGAGAACAGGAAGTGTCATGTTTTACTGTGAACGGTCGCTATCTTAGCCCTTTGACCTAATCAACATGAAACTGTGTCCAGAGACAGAAGACATGTTGTTGTGTTGTGGATCCAAGCCCTGACCGGCTGCGATGAAGCAGCTGGGTGTGGCGGCGTGGCGAAGTGAACTGTAACGCCGATGCCATACGTTTGCTTCTAGATTCCACATGTTTCGACCGAGCTGCACCAAACTTGGCCTGACTCATCCTGGTGTGATACCTGACAATGCTATGTCATCATATTATGACGTCATCTAAGCCCCGCCCCCTCAGAATGAATTAGAGAGATCTTCTGTGTAATTACATAATAAACAGTCCATGTTCGTTGTTTGTAGGGCAATGCTGCCCTCTGCTGCCCACTGAAATAGTTTCATTATTTCAGTAATTCGACACCAGAGGGCAGCATTGCCCTACGGAATGAAAGTTCAATGTTGTAATGGAGGAAAAAATTAAATAATTTGTAATTCTAACACAAAAATTCACAGAGACACCAAACGTTCAGTGATTGATCATAATCGAGTGTCCAATAATATCCAATGGTCAAATGATGACATCACTTAGGCCACGCCCCCTGAGAACAGGAAGTGTCATGTTTTACTGTGAACGGTCGCTATCTTAGCCCTTTGACCTAATCAACATGAAACTGTGTCCAGACACAGAAGACATGTTGGTGTGTTGAGGATTCCAACCCCGACCGACTTTGAGATAGCAGCTGGGCGTGGCGGCGTGGCGAAGTGACCTGTAACGCCGATGCCATACGTTTGCTTCTAGATTCCACATGTTTCGACCGAGCTGCACCAAACTTGGCTTGAGTGATCCTGGAGGCTTGCCCGTCAATCCTACGTCATCACATTATGACGTCATCTAAGCCCCGCCCCCTCGGAACCGGAAGTGCCGTTTTTTTCCTTGGAAAGCTCTGTTTATGGCTCTCTTGACCTAATCAAGGTGATTCTGTGTTGGATGACAGATAGGAAGTTGGTCTCGCTTGCTTTAAAGCGCCAAGAGTTTTCAATGGCGGCAACGCCGTTCGTATACGTTTGCCTCTACATTCCACATATTTTGACCGAGCTGCACCAAATTTGGCATGAGTGTTCCTGGTGGGATGCCGGACGATCGTACGTCATCATATTATGACGTCATCTAAGCCCCGCCCCCTCAGAACAGGAAGTGCCGTTTTTTTCCTTTCAAAGCTCTGTTTATGGCTCTCTTGACCTAATCAAGATGATTCGGATGATAAACTCTGTCAATGCTCGCTGCTGGCTGAACCGTGTGGGCGTGGCCAAATGGCGAATATCAGTCCCTCGCCATATGCATACGTTTGGCTCTTATTCACGCATGGATCATCCGATTGGCGCCAAACTGGATATGCATGACCTTTGTTCACCTCTAAAGAGCCCAACTAGGTTGAAATGTAATTTGACTCCACTGCGCCCCCTAAGTTAATACATGGGCCGTATCTCCTCGACGCATCGACCGATCTGCACCAGATTTTTCGACAGTCGTCGGGGAGCGCTGCCGAACGCATTCACGCGTGTCGCCTGGTGGACGGGTGTGGAAAATGCGCGACAGCTTCTGCGGTGGCTGGCGGGCGGCGGTGCTGGAAACTGCGGCGGAGCTTCTGCGGTGGGGAGTTGGCTGCGGCTCTGGAAATCGTGCGAGAGCTTCTGCGGTGGCCGGAACCCCCGCGGTGGCCAATAGGCCGGAGCGGCGCTTGCTGCGAGGGCCGCCCGAGGCTGCTTGCAGCTTTAATTAGGCCCGAGCAGCAAAGCGCTGCGAAGGCCTATTGTTTCTGTACTGTTTCTTATTATTAGGCCCGAGCAGCAAAGCGCTGCGAAGGCCTATTGTATCTGTACTGTTTTATTATTATTCTGCCCCCCTCTTCGTGTGCCTTTTTGGGGGCTTTATCATATTCAAAAACTCACCAAACTTGGCGGTCGCGACTAGAAAATTTAAAAATTTTGAATTTTAAGGTTGTCGCAAAAATCGCAAAAAAAATTGCTCAACGGCGGCAACTAGCAATTTTCTGTTGACACAATGGTATGAACGTACTTCATCGTAGAGACATGAAATTTGGTACACTTGTAGAGCTCACCAAAAGACTCAGAACTTACATTTAATGTTATAAGCCAACTATCACAGGAAGTCGGCCATTTTGTATTGAACGTCCATTTTTTACCTCGATTTTGACGTTTACAGCCTTCGTATTTGATCGAACTCCTCCTAGGAATTTCGATTGATCGACTTCAAACTCGGTCAGTCTGATCATAAGGCATGTTTGATTTAAAGTTATCAAATTGGTGAGTTTTGGAGCATGTTGAAGGGGGGTTAGCAGGGGTCAAAGTTCACCTACTCGCCATGAAACACGAAACTCTTATATTTCCTATACAAAAACACATAGAGGGACCAAACTTTCAGTGATTGATCGTCATCGGGTGCCCTACAATACCCTATGGTCAAATGATGACATCACTTAGGCCACGCCCCCTGAGAACAGGAAGTGTCATGTTTTACTGTGAACGGTCGCTATCTTAGCCCTTTGACCTAATCAACATGAAACTGTGTCCAGAGACAGAAGACATGTTGGTGTGTTGAGTATTCCAACCCCGACCGGCTGCGATGAAGCAGGTGGGCGTGGCGGCGTTGCGAACGCCGTCGAATTTCGTTTGGCTCTGAATTCCACAATTTCGGGCCCAGCTGCTCCAAACTCACTAGGATGGATCCTTATCCACCCACCGACAGGAATTCATAACAAAATTTGGTGGGCGTGGCCTAATTTCTCTATAGCGACCCCTAGAGTATTTTAAATTTACAGCCCCAAGCCATGCTTTATCCTAGAATTACGAAACTTGGTACATATGTGTATCTTGTCAGGACGTACAAAAAAGTCTATTAGAGCCATGGTCGAAACCCAACAGGAAGTCGGCCATTTTGTATTGAAGGTCCATTTTGGACCTCGACTTTGACGTTTACAGCCTTTGCATTTGATCGAACTCCTCCTAGGGATTTCGATTGATCGGCTTCAAACTCGGTCAGTCTGATCATAAGGCATGTCTGATTTAAAGTTATCAAATTGGTGACTGTCTGAGATTGCTGAAGGGGGGTTACCAGGGGTCAAAGTTCACCTACTCGCCATGAAACACGAAACTCTTATATTTCCTATACAAAAACACATAGAGGGATCAAACTTTCAGTGATTGATCGTCATCGGGTGTCCTAAAATACCCTGTGGTGAAATGATGACATCACTTAGGCCACGCCCCCTGAGAACAGGAAGTGTCATGTTTTACTGTGAACGGTCGCTCTCTTAGCCCTTTGACCTAATCAACATGAAACTGTGTCCAGACACAGAAGACATGTTGGTGTGTTGAGGTTTCCAACCCTGACCGGCTTTGAGATAGCAGCTGGGCGTGGCGGCGTGGCGAAGTGACCTGTAACGCCGATGCCATACGTTTGCTTCTAGATTCCACATGTTTCGACCGAGCTGCACCAAACTTGGCTTGAGTGATGCTGGTGTGATACCTGAAAATTCTATGTCATCAGATTATGACGTCATCTAAGCCCCGCCCCCTCAGAACAGGAAGTGCTATTTTTTTCCTTGGAAACTTTCATCTATGGCTCTCTTGACCTAATCAAGGTGATTCTGTGTTGGATGACAGATAGGAAGTTGGTCTCGCTTGCTTTAAAGTGCCAAGAGTTTTCAATGGCGGCAACGCCGTTCGTATACGTTTGCCTCTACATTCCACATATTTTGACCGAGCTGCATCAAACTTGGCCTGAGTGATCCTGGAGGCTTGCCCGTCAATCCTACGTCATCACATTATGACGTCATCTAAGCCCCGCCCCCTCGGAACCGGAAGTGCCGTTTTTTTTCCTTGGAAAGCTCTGTTTATGGCTCTCTTGACCTAATCAAGGTGATTTTGTGTTGGATGACAGATAGGAAGTTGGTCTCGCTTGCTTTAAAGTGCCAAGAGTTTTCAATGGCGGCAACGCCGTTCGTATACGTTTGCCTCTACATTCCACATATTTTGACCGAGCTGCATCAAACTTGGCCTGAGTGATCCTGGAGGCTTGCCCGTCGATCCTACGTCATCACATTGTGACGTCATCTAAGCCCCGCCCCCTCGGAACCGGAAGTGCCGTTTTTTTCCTTGGAAAGCTCCGTTTATGGCTCTCTTGACCTAATCAAGATGATTCGGATGATGAGCTCTGTCATTGCTCGCTGCTGGCTGAACCGTGTGGGCGTGGCCAAATGGCGAATATCAGTCCCTCGCCATATTCATACGTTTGGCTCTAATTCAAGCATGGATCATCCGATTGGCTCCAAACTGGATATGTATGACCTTTGTTCACCTCTAAAGAGCCCAACGGGTTTGAAATGTAATTTGGCTCCACTGCGCCCCCTAAGTTAATACATGGGTTGTATCTCCTCGACGCATCGACCGAGCTGCGCCAGATTTTTCGACAGTCGTCGGGGAGCGCCGCCGAACGCATTCACGCGTGTCGCCCGGTGGACGGGCGGGGAAAATGCGCGACAGCTTCTGCGGCGGCTAGCGGGCGGCGGTGCTGGAAACTGCGGCACAGCTCCTGCGGTGGGGAGTTGGCTGCGGCTCCGGAAATCGTGCCAGAGCTTCTGCGGTGGCCGGAACCCCCGCGGTGGCCAATAGGCCGGAGCGGCGCTTGCTGCGAGGGCCGCCCGAGGCTGCTTGCAGCTTTAATTATTATTACGATTCTGCCCCCCCAAAGAGGCGCCTTTTTGGGGGCTTTATCATATTCAAAAACTCACCAAACTTGGCGGTGGCGACTAGAAAATTTAAAAATTTTGAATTTTAAGGTCGTCGCAAAAATCGCAAAAAAAATTGCTGAACGGCGGCAACTAGCAATTTTCTGTTGACACAATGGTATGAACGTACTTCATCGTAGAGACATGAAATTTGGTACACTTGTAGAGCTCACCAAAAGACTCAGAACTTACATTTAATGTTATAAGCCAACTATCACAGGAAGTCGGCCATTTTGTATTGAACGTCCATTTTTTTCCTCGATTTTGACGTTTACAGCCTTCGTATTTGATCGAACTCCTCCTAGGGATTTTGATTGATCGGCTTCAAACTTGGTCAGTCTGATCATAAGGCATGTCTGATTTAAAGTTATCAAATTGGTGAGTTTTGGAGCAAGTTGAAGGGGGGTTAGCAGGGGTCAAAGTTCACCTACTCGCCATGAAACACGAAACTCTTATATTTCCTATACAAAAACACATAGAGGGACCAAACTTTCAGTGATTGATCGTCATCGGGTGCCCTACAACACCCTATGGTCAAATGATGACATCACTTAGGCCACGCCCCCTGAGAACAGGAAGTGTCATGTTTTACTGTGAACGGTCGCTATCTTAGCCCTTTGACCTAATCAACATGAAACTGTGTCCAGAGACAGAAGACATGTTGGTGTGTTGTGGATTCCAACCCCGACCGGCTTTGACATAGCAGGTGGGCGTGGCGGCGTGGCGAAGTGACCTGTAACGCCGTTGCCATACGTTTGGCTCTGAATTCCACAATTTCGGGCCCAGCTGCTCCAAACTCACTAGGATGGATCCTTATCCACCCACCGACAGGAATTCATAACAAAATGTGGTGGGCGTGGCCTAATTTCTCTATAGCGACCCCTAGAGTATTTTAAATGAACAGCCCTAAGCCATGCTTTAACCTAGAATTACGAAACTTGGTACACATGTGTATCTTGTCAGGACGTACAAAAAAGTCTATTACAGCCATGGTCGAAACCCAACAGGAAGTCGGCCATTTTAGATTGAAGTTCATTTGACCTCGATTTTGACGTTTACAGCCTTCGTATTTGATCGAACTCCTCCTAGGGATTTCGATTGATCGGCTTCAAACTCGGTCAGTCTGATCATAAGGCATGTCTGATTTAAAGTTATCAAATTGGTGACTGTCTGAGATTGCTGAAGGGGGGTTACCAGGGGTCAAAGTTCACCTACTCGCCATGAAACACGAAACTCTTATATATCCTGCACAGAAACTCACAGAGACACCAAACTTTCAGTTATTGATCATCAATAGGTGTCCTAAAATACCCTGTGGTGAAATTATGACATCGCTTAGGCCACGCCCCCTGAGAACAGGAAGTGTCATGTTTTACTGTGAACGGTCGCTATCTTAGCCCTTTGACCTAATCAACATGAAACTGTGTCCAGAGACAGAAGACATGTTGGTGTGTTGTGGATCCAAGCCCTGACCGGCTGCGATGAAGCAGCTGGGTGTGGCGGCGTGGCGAAGTGACCTGTAACGCCGATGCCATACGTTTGCTTCTAGATTCCACATGTTTCGACCGAGCTGCACCAAACTTGGCTTGAGTGATGCTGGTGTGATACCTGAAAATTCTATGTCATCAGATTATGACGTCATCTAAGCCCCGCCCCCTCAGAACAGGAAGTGCTATATTTTTCCTTGGAAACTTTCATCTATGGCTCTCTTGACCTAATCAAGGTGATTCTGTGTTGGATGACAGATAGGAAGTTGGTCTCGCTTGCTTTAAAGTGCCAAGAGTTTTCAATGGCGGCAACGCCGTTCGTATACGTTTGCCTCTACATTCCACATATTTTGACCGAGCTGCATCAAACTTGGCCTGAGTGATCCTGGAGGCTTGCCCGTCGATCCTACGTCATCACATTATGACGTCATCTAAGCCCCGCCCCCTCGGAACCGGAAGTGCCGTTTTTTTCCTTGGAAAGCTCTGTTTATGGCTCTCTTGACCTAATCAAGGTGATTCTGTGTTGGATGACAGATAGGAAGTTGGTCTCGCTTGCTTTAAAGTGCCAAGAGTTTTCAATGGCGGCAACGCCGTTCGTATACGTTTGCCTCTACATTCCACATATTTTGACCGAGCTGCATCAAACTTGGCCTGAGTGATCCTGGAGGCTTGCCCGTCAATCCTACGTCATCACATTATGACGTCATCTAAGCCCCGCCCCCTCGGAACCGGAAGTGCCGTTTTTTTCCTTGGAAAGCTCTGTTTATGGCTCTCTTGACCTAATCAAGGTGATTCTGTGTTGGATGACAGATAGGAAGTTGGTCTCGCTTGCTTTAAAGTGCCAAGAGTTTTCAATGGCGGCAACGCCGTTCGTATACGTTTGCCTCTACATTCCACATATTTTGACCGAGCTGCATCAAACTTGGCCTGAGTGATCCTGGAGGCTTGCCCGTCAATCCTACGTCATCACATTATGACGTCATCTAAGCCCCGCCCCCTCGGAACCGGAAGTGCCGTTTTTTTCCTTGGAAAGCTCTGTTTATGGCTCTCTTGACCTAATCAAGGTGATTCTGTGTTGGATGACAGATAGGAAGTTGGTCTCGCTTGCTTTAAAGTGCCAAGAGTTTTCAATGGCGGCAACGCCGTTCGTATACGTTTGCCTCTACATTCCACATATTTTGACCGAGCTGCATCAAACTTGGCCTGAGTGATCCTGGAGGCTTGCCTGTCGATCCTACGTCATCACATTGTGACGTCATCTAAGCCCCGCCCCCTCGGAACCGGAAGTGCTATTTTTTTCCTTGGAAAGCTCTGTTTATGGCTCTCTTGACCTAATCAAGGTAATTCGGATGATGAGCTCTGTCAATGCTCGCTTCTGGCTGAACCGTGTGGGCGTGGCCAAACGGCGAACATCAGTCCCTCGCCATATGCATACGTTTGGCTCTTATTCACGCATAGATCATCCGATTGGCGCCAAACTGGATATGTATGACCTTTGTTCTGCTCTAAAGAGCCCAACGGGTTTGAGATGTAATTTGGGGAAAATGCGCGACAGCTTCTGCAGCGGCTAGCGGGCGGCAGTGCTGGAAACTGCGGCAGAGCTTCTGCGGTGGGGAGCGGGCTGCGGCTCTGGAAAACGCGCGAGAGCTTCTGCGGTGGCCGGAACCCCCGCGGTGGCCAATAGGCCGGAGCGGCGCTTGCTGCGAGGGCCGCCCGAGGCTGCTTGCAGCTTTAATTATTATTATTCTTCCCACCTCTTCGTGTGCCTTTTTGGGGGCTTTATCATATTCAAAAACTCACCAAACTTGGCGGTCGCAACTAGAAAAATTAAAAATTTTGAATTTTAAGGTTGGCGCAAAAATCGCAAAAAAAATTGCTCAACGGCAGCAACTAGCAATTTTCTGTTGACACAATGGTATGAACGTACTTCATCGTAGAGACATGAAATTTGGTACACTTGTAGAGCTCACCAAAAGACTCAGAACTTACATTTAATGTTATAAGCCAACTATCACAGGAAGTCGGCCATTTTGTATTGAACGTCCATTTTTTACCTCGATTTTGACGTTTACAGCCTTCGTATTTGATCGAACTCCTCCTAGGGATTTCGATTGATCGACTTCAAACTCGGTCAGTCTGATCATAAGGCATGTTTGATTTAAAGTTATCAAATTGGTGAGTTTTGGAGCATGTTGAAGGGGGGTTAGCAGGGGTCAAAGTTCACCTACTCGCCATGAAACACGAAACTCTTATATTTCCTATACAAAAACACATAGAGGGACCAAACTTTCAGTGATTGATCGTCATCGGGTGCCCTACAATACCCTATGGTCAAATGATGACATCACTTAGGCCACGCCCCCTGAGAACAGGAAGTGTCATGTTTTACTGTGAACGGTCGCTATCTTAGCCCTTTGACCTCATCAACATGAAACTGTGTCCAGAGACAGAAGACATGTTGGTGTGTTGAGTATTCCAACCCCGACCGGCTGCGATGAAGCAGGTGGGCGTGGCGGCGTTGCGAACGCCGTCGAATTTCGTTTGGCTCTGAATTCCACAATTTCGGGCCCAGCTGCTCCAAACTCACTAGGATGGATCCTTATCCACCCACCGACAGGAATTCATAAAAAAATTTGGTGGGCGTGGCCTAATTTCTCTATAGCGACCCCTAGAGTATTTTAAATGAACAGCCCCAAGCCATGCTTTATCCTAGAATTACGAAACTTGGTACATATGTGTATCTTGTCAGGACGTACAAAAAAGTCTATTAGAGCCATGGTCGAAACCCAACAGGAAGTCGGCCATTTTGTATTGAAGGTCCATTTTGGACCTCGAGTTTGACGTTTACAGCCTTTGCATTTGATCGAACTCCTCCTAGGGATTTCGATTGATCGGCTTCAAACTCGGTCAGTCTGATCATAAGGCATGTCTGATTTAAAGTTATCAAATTGGTGACTGTATGAGCTTGCTGAAGGGGGGTTACCAGGGGTCAAAGTTCACCTACTCGCCATGAAACACGAAACTCTTATATTTCCTATACAAAAACACATAGAGGGATCAAACTTTCAGTGATTGATCGTCATCGGGTGGCCTACAATACCCTATGGTCAAATGATGACATCACTTAGGCCACGCCCCCTGAGAACAGGAAGTGTCATGTTTTACTGTGAACGGTCGCTATCTTAGCCCTTTGACCTAATCAACATGAAACTGTGTCCAGAGACAGAAGACATGTTGGTGTGTTGTGGATTCAAGCCCTGACCGGCTGCGATGAAGCAGCTGGGTGTGGCGGCGTGGCGAAGTGACCTGTAACGCCGATGCCATACGTTTGCTTCTAGATTCCACATGTTTCGACCGAGCTGCACCAAACTTGGCCTGACTCATCCTGGTGTGATACCTGACAATGCTATGTCATCATATTATGACATCATCTAAGCCCCGCCCCCTCAGAATGAATTAGAGAGATCTTCTGTGTAATTACATAATAAACAGTCCATGTTCGTTGTTTGTAGGGCAATGCTGCCCTCTGCTGCCCACTGAAATAGTTTCATTATTTCAGTAATTCGACACCAGAGGGCAGCATTGCCCTACGGAATGACAGTTCAATGTTGAATTAAAGAGGAAAAAATTAAATAATTTGTAATTCTAACACAAAAACTGACAGAGACACCAAACCTTCAGTTATTGATCATTATCTTGTGTCCAATAATATCCAATGGTTAAATGATGACATCACGTAGGCCACGCCCCCTGACAACAGGAAGTCTTGTATTTTACTGTGAACGGTCGATAGCTTCTGCACCAAACTTTGCACGAGTGACCCTGGTGGGATCCCTGACGACCCTATGTCATCATATTATGACGTCATCTAAGCCCCGCCCCCTCAGAACAGGAAGTGTCTTTTTTTTCCTTGGAAAGCTCTGTTTATGGCTCTTTTGACCTAATCAAGGTAATTCGGATGATGAGCTCTGTCAATGCTCGCTTCTGGCTGAACCGTGTGGGCGTGGCCAAATGGCGAATATCAGTCCCTCGCCATATTCATACGTTTGGCTCTAATTCACACATAGATCATCCGATTGGCGCCAATCTGGATATGTATGACCTTTGTTCACCTCTAAAGAGCCCGACGAGTTTGAAATGTAATTTGGCTCCACTGCGCCCCCTAAGTTAATACATGGGCTGTATCTCCTCGACGCATCGACCGATCTGCACCAGATTTTTTGACAGTCGTCGGGGAGCGCTGCCGAACGCATTCACGCGTGTCGCCTGGTGGATGGGTGTGGAAAATGCGCGACAGCTTCTGCGGTGGCTAGCGGGCGGCGGTGCTGGAAACTGCGGCGGAGCTTCTGCGGTGGGGAGTTGGCTGCGGCTCTGGAAATCGTGCGAGAGCTTCTGCGGTGGCCGGAACCCCCGCGGTGGTCAATAGGCCGGAGCGGCGCTTGCTGCGAGGGCCGCCCGAGGCTGCTTGCAGCTTTAATTAGGCCCGAGCAGCAAAGCGCTGCGAAGGCCTATTGTTTCTGTACTGTTTCTTATTATTATTAGGCCCGAGCAGCAAAGCGCTGCGAAGGCCTATTGTTTCTGTACTGTTTCTTATTATTAGGCCCGAGCAGCAAAGCGCTGCGAAGGCCTATTGTTTCTGTACTGTTTCTTATTATTAGGCCCGAGCAGCAAAGCGCTGCGAAGGCCTATTGTTTCTGTACTGTTTCTTATTATTATTACGATTCTGCCCCCCCAAAGAGGCGCCTTTTTGGGGGCTTTATCATATTCAAAAACTCACCAAACTTGGCGGTGGCGACTAGAAAATTTAAAAATTTTGAATTTTAAGGTTGTCGCAAAAATCGCAAAAAAAATTGCTGAACGGCGGCAACTAGCAATTTTCTGTTGACACAATGGTATGAACGTACTTCATCGTAGAGACATGAAATTTGGTACACATGTAGAGCTCACCAAAAGACTCAGAACTTACATTTAATGTTATAAGCCAACTATCACAGGAAGTCAGCCATTTTGTATTGAACGTCCATTTTTTACCTCGATTTTGACGTTTACAGCCTTCGTATTTGATCGAACTCCTCCTAGGGATTTCGATTGATCGACTTCAAACTCGGTCAGTCTGATCATAAGGCATGTTTGATTTAAAGTTATCAAATTGGTGAGTTTTGGAGCATGTTGAAGGGGGGTTAGCAGGGGTCAAAGTTCACCTACTCGCCATGAAACACGAAACTCTTATATTTCCTATACAAAAACACATAGAGGGACCAAACTTTCAGTGATTGATCGTCATCGGGTGCCCTACAATACCCTATGGTCAAATGATGACATCACTTAGGCCACGCCCCCTGAGAACAGGAAGTGTCATGTTTTACTGTGAACGGTCGCTATCTTAGCCCTTTGACCTCATCAATATGAAACTGTGTCCAGAGACAGAAGACATGTTGGTGTGTTGAGGATTCCAACCCTGACCGGCTTTGACATAGCAGGTGGGCGTGGCGGCGTGGCGAAGTGACCTGTAACGCCGTTGCCATACGTTTGGCTCTGAATTCCACAATTTCGGGCCCAGCTGCTCCAAACTCACTAGGATGGATCCTTATCCACTCACCGACAGGAATTCATAACAAAATTTGGTGGGCGTGGCCTAATTTCTCTATAGCGACCCCTAGAGTATTTTAAATGAACAGCCCCAAGCCATGCTTAAACCTAGAATTACGAAACTTGGTACACATGTGTATCTTGTCGGGACGTACAAAAAAGTCTCTTAGAGCTATGCTCTAAACCCAACAGGAAGTCGGCCATTTTAGATTGAATTTCATTTGACCTCGATTTTGACGTTTACAGCATTCGTATTTGATCGAACTCCTCCTAGGGATTTCGATTGATCGGCTTCAAACTCGGTCAGTCTGATCATAAGGCATGTCTGATTTAAAGTTATCAAATTGGTGACTGTATGAGCTTGCTGAAGGGGGGTTACCAGGGGTCAAAGTTCACCTACTCGCCATGAAACACGAAACTCTTATATATCCTGCACAGAAACTCACAGAGACACCAAATTTTCAGTTATTGATCAACAATAGGTGTCCTAAAATACCCTGTGGTGAAATGATGACATCGCTTAGGCCACGCCCCCTGAGAACAGGAAGTGTCATGTTTTACTGTGAACGGTCGCTATCTTAGCCCTTTGACCTAATCAACATGAACCTGTGTCTAGAGACAGAAGACATGTTGGTGTGTTGAGGTTTCCAACCCTGACCGGCTTTGAGATAGCAGCTGGGCGTGGCGGCGTGGCGAAGTGACCTGTAACGCCGATGCCATACGTTTGCTTCTAGATTCCACATGTTTCGACCGAGCTGCACCAAACTTGGCTTGAGTGATGCTGGTGTGATACCTGAAAATTCTATGTCATCAGATTATGACGTCATCTAAGCCCCGCCCCCTCAGAACAGGAAGTGCTATTTTTTTCCTTGGAAACTTTCATCTATGGCTCTCTTGACCTAATCAAGGTGATTCTGTGTTGGATGACAGATAGGAAGTTGGTCTCGCTTGCTTTAAAGTGCCAAGAGTTTTCAATGGCGGCAACGCCGTTGGTATACGTTTGCCTCTACATTCCACATATTTTGACCGAGCTGCATCAAACTTGGCCTGAGTGATCCTGGTGGGATTGCCGTCGATCCTACGTCATCATATTATGACGTCATCTAAGCCCCGCCCCCTCGGAACCGGAAGTGCCGTTTCTTTCCTTGGAAAGCTCCGTTTATGGCTCTCTTGACCTAATCAAGATGATTCGGATGATGAGCTCTGTCATTGCTCGCTTCTGGCTGAACCGTGCGGGCGTGGCCAAACGGCGAATATCAGTCCCTCGCCATATTCATACGTTTGGCTCTAATTCACACATGGATCATCCGATTGGCGCCAAACTGGATATGTATGACCTTTGTTCACCTCTAAAGAGCCCGACGGGTTTGAGATGTAATTTGACTCCACTGCGCCCCCTAAGTTAATACATCGGCCGTATCTCCTCGACGCATCGACCGATCTGCACCAGATTTTTGGACAGTCGTCGGGGAGCGCCGCCGAACGCATTCACGCCTGTCGCCCGGTGGACGGGCGGGGAAAATGCGCGACAGCTTCTGCGGCGGCTAGCGGGCGGCGATGCTGGAAACTGCGGCAGAGCTTCTGCGGTGGGGAGCGGGCTGCGGCTCTGGAAAACGCGCGAGAGCTTCTGCGGTGGCCGGAACCCCCGCGGTGGCCAATAGGCCGGAGCGGCGCTTGCTGCGAGGGCCGCCCGAGGCTGCTTGCAGCTTTAATTAGGCCCGAGCAGCAAAGCGCTGCGAAGGCCTATTGTATCTGTACTGTTTATTATTATTACGATTCTTCCCACCTCTTCGTGTGCCTTTTTGGGGGCTTTATCATATTCAAAAACTCACCAAACTTGGCGGTCGCAACTAGAAAATTTAAAAATTTTGAATTTTAAGGTTGTCGCAAAAATCGCAAAAAAAATTGCTGAACGGCAGCAACTAGCAATTTTCTGTTGACACAATGGTATGAACGTATTTCATCGTAGAGACATGAAATTTGGTACGCTTGTAGAGCTCCCCAAAAGACTCAGAACTTACATTTAATGTTATTAGCCAACTATCACAGGAAGTCGGCCATTTTGTCTTGAACGTCCATTTTTTACCTCGATTTTGACGTTTACAGCCTTCGTATTTGATCGAACTCCTCCTAGGGATTTCGATTGATCGACTTCAAACTCGGTCAGTCTGATCATAAGGCATGTTTGATTTAAAGTTATCAAATTGGTGAGTTTTGGAGTATGTTGAAGGGGGGTTAGCAGGGGTCAAAGTTCACCTACTCGCCATGAAACACGAAACTCTTATATTTCCTATAAAAAAACACATAGAGGGACCAAACTTTCATTGATTGATCGTCATCGGGTGTCCTAAAATACCCTGTGGTCAAATGATGACATCACTTAGGCCACGCCCCCTGAGAACAGGAAGTGTCATGTTTTACTGTGAACGGTCGCTATCTTAGCCCTTTCACCTAATCAACATGAAACTGTGTCCAGAGACAGAAGACATGTTGGTGTGTTGTGGATTCCAACCCCGACCGGCTTTGACATAGCAGCTGGGCGTGGCGGCGTGGCGAAGTGACCTGTAACGCCGTTGCCATACGTTTGGCTCTGAATTCCACAATTTCGGGCCCAGCTGCTCCAAACTCACTAGGATGGATCCTTATCCACCCACCGACAGGAATTCATAACAAAATTTGGTGGGCGTGGCCTAATTTCTCTATAGCGACCCCTAGAGTATTTTAAATGAACAGCCCTAAGCCATGCTTTAACCTAGAATTACGAAACTTGGTACACATGTGTATCTTGTCAAGACGTACAAAAAAGTCTCTTAGAGCCATGGTCGAAACCCAACAGGAAGTCGGCCATTTTAGATTGAAGTTCATTTGACCTCGATTTTGACGTTTACAGCCTTTGCATTTGATCGAACTCCTCCTAGGGATTTCGATTGATCGGCTTCAAACTCGGTCAGTCTGATCATAAGGCATGTCTGATTTAAAGTTATCAAATTGGTGACTGTATGAGCTTGCTGAAGGGGGGTTAGCAGGGGTCAAAGTTCACCTACTCGCCATGAAACACGAAACTCTTATATATCCTGCACAGAAACTCACAGAGACACCAAATTTTCAGTTATTGATCAACAATAGGTGTCCTAAAATACCCTGTGGTGAAATTATGACATCGCTTAGGCCACGCCCCCTGAGAACAGGAAGTGTCATGTTTTACTGTGAACGGTCGCTATCTTAGCCCTTTCACCTAATCAACATGAAACTGTGTCCAGAGACAGAAGACATGTTGGTGTGTTGTGGATTCAAGCCCTGACCGGCTGCGATGAAGCAGCTGGGTGTGGCGGCGTGGCGAAGTGACCTGTAACGCCGATGCCATACGTTTGCTTCTAGATTCCACATGTTTCGACCGAGCTGCACCAAACTTGGCCTCAGTGATGCTGTTGTGATGCCTGACAATGCTATGTCATCATATTATGACGTCATCTAAGCCCCGCCCCCTCAGAATGAATTAGAGAGATCTTCTGTGTAATTACATAATAAACAGTACATGTTCGTCGTTTGTAGGGCAATGCTGCCCTCTGCTGGCCACTGAAATAGTTTCATTATTTCAGTAATTCGACACCAGAGGGCAGCATTGCCCTGCAGATGAAATTCTTCGATTTTGTAATACACAGGAAAAAATGAAAAATTGGTATTTCTAACACAAAAACTCACAGAGACTCCAAACTTTCAGTGATTGATCGTCATGAGGTGGCCTACAATACCATATGGTCAAATGATGACATCACGTAGGCCACGCCCCCTGAGAACAGGAAGTGTCATGTTTTACTGTGAACGGTCGCTCTCTTAGCCCTTTGACCTAATCAACATGAACCTGTGTCCAGAGACAGAAGACATGTTGGTGTGTTGAGGTTTCCAACCCTGACCGGCTTTGAGATAGCAGCTGGGCATGGCGGCGTGGCGAAGTGACCTGTAACGCCGATGCCATACTTTTGCTTCTAGATTCCACATGTTTCGACCGAGCTGCACCAAACTTGGCTTGAGTGATGCTGGTGTGATGTCTGAAAATTCTATGTCATCAGATTATGACGTCATCTAAGCCCCGCCCCCTCAGAACAGGAAGTGCTATTTTTTTCCTTGGAAACTTTCATCTATGGCTCTCTTGACCTAATCAAGGTGATTCTGTGTTGGATGACAGATAGGAAGTTGGTCTCGCTTGCTTTAAAGTGCCAAGAGTTTTCAATGGCGGCAACGCCGTTCGTATACGTTTGCCTCTACATTCCACATATTTTGACCGAGCTGCATCAAACTTGGCCTGAGTGATCCTGGAGGCTTGCCCGTCGATCCTACGTCATCACATTATGACGTCATCTAAGCCCCGCCCCCTCGGAACCGGAAGTGCCGTTTTTTTCCTTGGAAAGCTCCGTTTATGGCTCTCTTGACCTAATCAAGGTGATTCTGTGTTGGATGACAGATAGGAAGTTGGTCTCGCTTGCTTTAAAGTGCCAAGAGTTTTCAATGGCGGCAACGCCGTTCGTATACGTTTGCCTCTACATTCCACATATTTTGACCGAGCCGCATCAAACTTGGCCTGAGTGATCCTGGAGGCTTGCCCGTCGATCCTACGTCATCACATTATGACGTCATCTAAGCCCCGCCCCCTCGGAACCGGAAGTGCCGTTTTTTTCCTTGGAAAGCTCCGTTTATGGCTCTCTTGACCTAATCAAGGTGATTCTGTGTTGGATGACAGATAGGAAGTTGGTCTCGCTTGCTTTAAAGTGCCAAGAGTTTTCAATGGCGGCAACGCCGTTCGTATACGTTTGCCTCTACGTTCCACATATTTTGACCGAGCCGCATCAAACTTGGCCTGAGTGATCCTGGAGGCTTGCCCGTCGATCCTACGTCATCACATTATGACGTCATCTAAGCCCCGCCCCCTCGGAACCGGAAGTGCCGTTTTTTTCCTTGGAAAGCTCCGTTTATGGCTCTCTTGACCTAATCAAGGTGATTCTGTGTTGGATGACAGATAGGAAGTTGGTCTCGCTTGCTTTAAAGTGCCAAGAGTTTTCAATGGCGGCAACGCCGTTCGTATACGTTTGCCTCTACATTCCACATATTTTGACCGAGCTGCATCAAACTTGGCCTGAGTGATCCTGGAGGCTTGCCCGTCGATCCTACGTCATCACATTGTGACGTCATCTAAGCCCCGCCCCCTCGGAACCGGAAGTGCCGTTTTTTTCCTTGGAAAGCTCCGTTTATGGCTCTCTTGACCTAATCAAGATGATTCGGATGATGAGCTCTGTCATTGCTCGCTTCTGGCTGAACCGTGTGGGCGTGGCCAAACGGCGAATATCAGTCCCTCGCCATATTCATACGTTTGGCTCTAATTCACACATGGATCATCCGATTGGCTCCAAACTGGATATGTATGACCTTTGTTCACCTCTAAAGAGCCCAACGGGATTGAGATGTAATTTGGCTCCACTGCGCCCCCTAAGTTAATACATCGGCCGTATCTCCTCGACGCATCGACCGATCTGCACCAGATTTTTCGACAGTCGTCGGGGATCGCCGCCGAACGCATTCACGCGTGTCGCCCGGTGGCCGGGCGGGGAAAATGCGAGACAGCTTCTGCGGCGGCTGGCGGGCGGCGGTTCTGGAGACTGCGCCGGAGCTTCCGCACTGGCGAGCGGGCTGCGGCTCTGGAAAACGCGCGAGAGCTTCTGCGGTGGCCGGAACCCCCGCGGTGGCCAATAGGCCGGAGCGGCGCTTGCTGCGAGGGCCGCCCGAGGCTGCTTGCAGCTTTAATTATTATTACGATTCTGCCCCCCCAAAGAGGCGCCTTTTTGGGGGCTTTATCATATTCAAAAACTCACCAAACTTGGCGGTGGCGACTAGAAAATTTAAAAATTTTGAATTTTAAGGTTGTCGCAAAAATCGCAACAAAAATTGCTGAACGGCGGCAACTAGCAATTTTCTGTTGACACAATGGTATGAACGTACTTCATCGTAGAGACATGAAATTTGGTACACTTGTAGAGCTCACCAAAAGACTCAGAACTTACATTTAATGTTATAAGCCAACTATCACAGGAAGTCGGCCATTTTGTATTGAACGTCCATTTTTTTCCTCGATTTTGACGTTTACAGCCTTCGTATTTGATCGAACTCCTCCTAGGGATTTCGATTGATCGACTTCAAACTCGGTCAGTCTGATCATAAGGCATGTTTGATTTAAAGTTATCAAATTGGTGAGTTTTGGAGTATGTTGAAGGGGGGTTAGCAGGGGTCAAAGTTCACCTACTCGCCATGAAACACGAAACTCTTATATTTCCTATAAAAAAACACATAGAGGGACCAAACTTTCAGTGATTGATCGGCATCGGATGTCCTAAAATACCCTGTGGTGAAATGATGACATCACTTAAGCCACGCCCCCTGAGAACAGGAAGTGTCATGTTTTACTGTGAGCGGTCGCTCTCTTAGCCCTTTGACCTAATCAACATGAAACTGTGTCCAGACACAGAAGACATGTTGGTGTGTTGAGGATTCCAACCCTGACCGGCTTTGAGATAGCAGCTGGGCGCGGCGGCGTGGCGAAGTGACCTGTAACGCCGATGCCATACGTTTGCTTCTAGATTCCACATGTTTCGACCGAGCTGCACCAAACTTGGCTTGAGTGATGCTGGTGTGATACCTGAAAATTCTATGTCATCAGATTATGACGTCATCAAAGCCCCGCCCCCTCAGAACAGGAAGTGCTATTTTTTTCCTTGGAAACTTTCATCTATGGCTCTCTTGACCTAATCAAGGTGATTCTGTGTTGGATGACAGATAGGAAGTTGGTCTCGCTTGCTTTAAAGTGCCAAGAGTTTTCAATGGCGGCAACGCCGTTCGTATACGTTTGCCTCTACATTCCACATATTTTGACCGAGCTGCATCAAACTTGGCCTGAGTGATCCTGGAGGCTTGCCCGTCAATCCTACGTCATCACAATATGACGTCATCTAAGCCCCGCCCCCTCGGAACCGGAAGTGCCGTTTTTTTTCCTTGGAAAGCTCTGTTTATGGCTCTCTTGACCTAATCAAGGTGATTCTGTGTTGGATGACAGATAGGAAGTTGGTCTCGCTTGCTTTAAAGTGCCAAGAGTTTTCAATGGCGGCAACGCCGTTCGTATACGTTTGCCTCTACATTCCACATATTTTGACCGAGCTGCATCAAACTTGGCCTGGGTGATCCTGGAGGCTTGCCCGTCGATCCTACGTCATCACATTGTGACGTCATCTAAGCCCCGCCCCCTCGGAACCGGAAGTGCTATTTTTTTCCTTGGAAAGCTCTGTTTATGGCTCTTTTGACCTAATCAAGGTAATTCGGATGATGAGCTCTGTCAATGCTCGCTTCTGGCTGAACCGTGTGGGCGTGGCCAAACGGCGAACATCAGTCCCTCGCCATATGCATACGTTTGGCTCTTATTCACGCATAGATCATCCGATTGGCGCCAAACTGGATATGTATGACCTTTGTTCTGCTCTAAAGAGCCCAACGGGTTTGAGATGTAATTTGGGGAAAATGCGCGACAGCTTCTGCAGCGGCTAGCGGGCGGCAGTGCTGGAAACTGCGGCAGAGCTTCTGCGGTGGGGAGCGGGCTGCGGCTCTGGAAAACGCGCGAGAGCTTCTGCGGTGGCCGGAACCCCCGCGGTGGCCAATAGGCCGGAGCGGCGCTTGCTGCGAGGGCCGCCCGAGGCTGCTTGCAGCTTTAATTATTATTACGATTCTGCCCCCCCAAAGAGGCGCCTTTTTGGGGGCTTTATCATATTCAAAAACTCACCAAACTTGGCGGTGGCGACTAGAAAATTTAAAAATTTTGAATTTTAAGGTTGTCGCAAAAATCGCAAAAAAAATTGCTGAACGGCGGCAACTAGCAATTTTCTGTTGACACAATGGTATGAACGTACTTCATCGTAGAGACATGAAATTTGGTACACATGTAGAGCTCACCAAAAGACTCAGAACTTACATTTAATGTTATAAGCCAACTATCACAGGAAGTCGGCCATTTTGTATTGAACGTCCATTTTTTTCCTCGATTTTGACGTTTACAGCCTTCGTATTTGATCGAACTCCTCCTAGGGATTTCGATTGATCGACTTCAAACTCGGTCAGTCTGATCATAAGGCATGTTTGATTTAAAGTTATCAAATTGGTGAGTTTTGGAGTATGTTGAAGGGGGGATAGCAGGGGTCAAAGTTCACCTACTCGCCATGAAACACGAAACTCTTATATTTCCTATACAAAAACACATAGAGGGACCAAACTTTCAGTGATTGATCGTCATCGGGTGCCCTACAATACCCTATGGTCAAATGATGACATCACTTAGGCCACGCCCCCTGAGAACAGGAAGTGTCATGTTTTACTGTGAACGGTCGCTATCTTAGCCCTTTGACCTAATCAACATGAAACTGTGTCCAGAGACAGAAGACATGTTGGTGTGTTGAGGATTCCAACCCTGACCGGCTTTGACATAGCAGGTGGGCGTGGCGGCGTGGCGAAGTGACCTGTAACGCCGTTGCCATACGTTTGGCTCTGAATTCCACAATTTCGGGCCCAGCTGCTCCAAACTCACTAGGATGGATCCTTATCCACCCACCGACAGGAATTCATAACAAAATTTGGTGGGCGTGGCCTAATTTCTCTATAGCGACCCCTAGAGTATTTTAAATGAACAGCCCCAAGCCATGCTTAAACCTAGAATTACGAAACTTGGTACACATGTGTATCTTGTCGGGACGTACAAAAAAGTCTCTTAGAGCCATGCTCTAAACCCAACAGGAAGTCGGCCATTTTAGATTGAATTTCATTTGACCTCGATTTTGACGTTTACAGCATTCGTATTTGATCGAACTCCTCCTAGGGATTTCGATTGATCGGCTTCAAACTCGGTCAGTCTGATCATAAGGCATGTCTGATTTAAAGTTATCAAATTGGTGACTGTATGAGCTTGCTGAAGGGGGGTTACCAGGGGTCAAAGTTCACCTACTCGCCATGAAACACGAAACTCTTATATATCCTGCACAGAAACTCACAGAGACACCAAATTTTCAGTTATTGATCAACAATAGGTGTCCTAAAATACCCTGTGGTGAAATTATGACATCGCTTAGGCCACGCCCCCTGAGAACAGGAAGTGTCATGTTTTACTGTGAACGGTCGCTATCTTAGCCCTTTGACCTAATCAACATGAAACTGTGTCCAGAGACAGAAGACATGTTGGTGTGTTGTGGATTCAAGCCCTGACCGGCTGCGATGAAGCAGCTGGGTGTGGCGGCGTGGCGAAGTGACCTGTAACGCCGATGCCATACGTTTGCTTCTAGATTCCACATGTTTCGACCGAGCTGCACCAAACTTGGCCTCAGTGATGCTGTTGTGATGCCTGACAATGCTATGTCATCATATTATGACGTCATCTAAGCCCCGCCCCCTCAGAATGAATTAGAGAGATCTTCTGTGTAATTACATAATAAACAGTACATGTTCGTCGTTTGTAGGGCAATGCTGCCCTCTGCTGGCCACTAAAATAGTTTCATTATTTCAGTAATTCGACACCAGAGGGCAGCATTGCCCTGCAGATGAAATTCTTCGATTTTGTAATACACAGGAAAAAATGAAAAATTGGTATTTCTAACACAAAAAGTCACAGAGACTCCAAACTTTCAGTGATTGATCGTCATCAGGTGGCCTACAATACCATATGGTCAAATGATGACATCACGTAGGCCACGCCCCCTGAGAACAGGAAGTGTCATGTTTTACTGTGAACGGTCGCTCTCTTAGCCCTTTGACCTAATCAACATGAACCTGTGTCCAGAGACAGAAGACATGTTGGTGTGTTGAGGTTTCCAACCCTGACCGGCTTTGAGATAGCAGCTGGGCGTGGCGGCGTGGCGAAGTGACCTGTAACGCCGATGCCATACTTTTGCTTCTAGATTCCACATGTTTCGACCGAGCTGCACCAAACTTGGCTTGAGTGATGCTGGTGTGATGTCTGAAAATTCTATGTCATCAGATTATGACGTCATCTAAGCCCCGCCCCCTCAGAACAGGAAGTGCTATTTTTTTCCTTGGAAACTTTCATCTATGGCTCTCTTGACCTAATCAAGGTGATTCTGTGTTGGATGACAGATAGGAAGTTGATCTCGCTTGCTTTAAAGTGCCAAGAGTTTTCAATGGCGGCAACGCCGTTCGTATACGTTTGCCTCTACATTCCACATATTTTGACCGAGCTGCATCAAACTTGGCCTGAGTGATCCTGGAGGCTTGCCCGTCAATCCTACGTCATCACATTATGACGTCATCTAAGCCCCGCCCCCTCGGAACAGGAAGTGCCATTTTTTTCCTTGGAAAGCTCTGTTTATGGCTCTCTTGACCTAATCAAGATGATTCGGATGATAAACTCTGTCAATGCTCGCTGCTGGCTGAACCGTGTGGGTGTGGCCAAATGGCGAACATCAGTCCCTCGCCATATGCATACGTTTGGCTCTAAATCACACACGGATCATCTGATTGACGCCAAACTGGATATGTATGATCTTTGTTCACCTCTAAAGAGCCCAACGAGTTTGAGATGTAATTTGGCTCCACTGCGCCCCCTAAGTTAATACATCGGCGCGGAGCTTCCGCGGTGGGGAGCGGGCTGCGGCTCCGGAAACCGAGCGAGAGCTTCTGCGGTGGCCGGAACCCCCGCGGTGGCCAATAGGCCGGAGCGGCGCTTGCTGCGAGGGCCGCCCGAGGCTGCTTGCAGCTTTAATTATTATTACGATTCTGCCCCCCCAAAGAGGCGCCTTTTTGGGGGCTTTATCATATTCAAAAACTCACCAAACTTGGCGGTGGCGACTAGAAAATTTAAAAATTTTGAATTTTAAGGTTGTCGCAAAAATCGCAAAAAAAATTGCTGAACGGCGGCAACTAGCAATTTTCTGTTGACACAATGGTATGAACGTACTTCATCGTAGAGACATGAAATTTGGTACACATGTAGAGCTCACCAAAAGACTCAGAACTTACATTTAATGTTATAAGCCAACTATCACAGGAAGTCGGCCATTTTGTATTGAACGTCCATTTTTTTCCTCGATTTTGACGTTTACAGCGTTCGTATTTGATCGAACTCCTCCTAGGGATTTCGATTGATCGACTTCAAACTCGGTCAGTCTGATCATAAGGCATGTTTGATTTAAAGTTATCAAATTGGTGAGTTTTGGAGTATGTTGAAGGGGGGTTAGCAGGGGTCAAAGTTCACCTACTCGCCATGAAACACGAAACTCTTATATTTCCTATAAAAAAACACATAGAGGGACCAAACTTTCAGTGATTGATCGGCATCGGATGTCCTAAAATACCCTGTGGTGAAATGATGACATCACTTAAGCCACGCCCCCTGAGAACAGGAAGTGTCATGTTTTACTGTGAGCGGTCGCTCTCTTAGCCCTTTGACCTAATCAACATGAAACTGTGTCCAGACACAGAAGACATGTTGGTGTGTTGAGGATTCCAACCCTGACCGGCTTTGAGATAGCAGCTGGGCGTGGCGGCGTGGCGAAGTGACCTGTAACGCCGATGCCATACGTTTGCTTCTAGATTCCACATGTTTCGACCGAGCTGCACCAAACTTGGCTTGAGTGATGCTGGTGTGATACCTGAAAATTCTATGTCATCAGATTATGACGTCATCTAAGCCCCGCCCCCTCAGAACAGGAAGTGCTATTTTTTTCCTTGGAAACTTTCATCTATGGCTCTCTTGACCTAATCAAGGTGATTCTGTGTTGGATGACAGATAGGAAGTTGGTCTCGCTTGCTTTAAAGTGCCAAGAGTTTTCAATGGCGGCAACGCCGTTCGTATACGTTTGCCTCTACATTCCACATATTTTGACCGAGCTGCATCAAACTTGGCCTGAGTGATCCTGGAGGCTTGCCCGTCGATCCTACGTCATCACATTATGACGTCATCTAAGCCCCGCCCCCTCGGAACCGGAAGTGCCGTTTTTTTCCTTGGAAAGCTCCGTTTATGGCTCTCTTGACCTAATCAAGGTGATTCTGTGTTGGATGACAGATAGGAAGTTGGTCTCGCTTGCTTTAAAGTGCCAAGAGTTTTCAATGGCGGCAACGCCGTTCGTATACGTTTGCCTCTACATTCCACATATTTTGACCGAGCTGCATCAAACTTGGCCTGAGTGATCCTGGAGGCTTGCCCGTCGATCCTACGTCATCACATTATGACGTCATCTAAGCCCCGCCCCCTCGGAACCGGAAGTGCCATTTTTTTCCTTGGAAAGCTTCGTTTATGGCTCTCTTGACCTAATCAAGATGATTCGGATGATGAGCTCTGTCATTGCTCGCTGCTGGCTGAACCGTGTGGGCGTGGCCAAATGGCGAATATCAGTCCCTCGCCATATTCATACGTTTGGCTCTAATTCAAGCACGGATCATCCGATTGGCTCCAAACTGGATATGTATGACCTTTGTTCACCTCTAAAGAGCCCAACGGGATTGAGATGTAATTTGGCTCCACTGCGCCCCCTAAGTTAATACATCGGCTGTATCTCCTCGACGCATCGACCGATCTGCACCAGATTTTTTGACAGTCGTCGGGGAGTGCCGCCGAACGCATTCACGCGTATCGCCCGGTGGACGGGCGTGGAAAATGCGCGAAAGCTTCTGCGGCAGCTAGCGGGCGGCGGTACTGGAAACTGCGGCAGAGCTCCTGCGGTGGGGAGTTGGCTGCGGCTCCGGAAATCGTGCGAGAGCTTCTGCGGTGGCCGGAACCCCCGCGGTGGCCTATTGGCCGGAGCGGCGCTTGCTGCGAGGGCCGCCCGAGGCTGCTCGCAGCTTTAATTAGGCCCGAGCAGCAAAGCGCTGCGAAGGCCTATTGTTTCTGTACTGTTTCTTATTAGGCCCGAGCAGCAAAGCGCTGCGAAGGCCTATTGTTTCTGTACTGTTTCTTATTATTAGGCCCGAGCAGCAAAGCGCTGCGAAGGCCTATTGTATCTGTACTGTTTCTTATTATTATTCTTCTTACGATTCTGCCCCCCTCTTCGTGCGCCTTTTTGGGGGCTTTATCATATTCAAAAACTCACCAAACTTGGCGGAAGCGACTAGGCGGTTTAAAAATTTTGAATTTTAAGGTCGCCGCAAAAATCGCAAAAAAAATTGCTCAACGGCGGCAACTAGCAATTTTCAAAAGACCCATTGCTATTCACTTACTTCATCGTAGAGACTTGAAATTCGGTACAGTTGTAGAGCTCACTAAGACGCTCAGAATTTACAAGTAATGTCATAGTGCAAGTATCGCAGGAAGTCGGCCATGTTGGATTGAAGGTCCATTTCGGACCCTGATTTGGCCGTTTACAGCCTTCGTATTTGATCGAACTCCTCCTAGGGATTTCGATTGATCGGCTTCAAACTCGGTCAGTCTGATCATAAGGCATGTCTGATTTAAAGTTATCAAATTGGTGAGTTTTGGAGCATGTTGAAGGGGGGTTTCCAGGGGTCAAAGTTCACCTACACGCCATGAAACAAAAACCTCTTATATTTCCTATACAAAAAAACATAGAGGGACCAAACTTTCAGTGATTGATCGGCATCGGGTGTCCTATAATACCCTACAGTGAAATTTTTTTTTTACGTAGGCCACGCCCCCTGAGAGCAGGAAGTGTAATGTTTTACTGTGAACGGTCGCTATCTTAGCCCTTTGACCTAATCAACATGAAACTGTGTCCAGAGACAGAAGACATGTTGGTGTGTTGTGGATTCCAACCCCGACCGGCTGCGATGAAGCAGGTGGGCGTGGCGGCGTTGTGAACGCCGTCGAATTTCGTTTGGCTCTGAATTCCACAGTTTCGGGGTGAGCTGCTCCAAACTCACAAGGATGGATCCTTATCCATCCCCGAACAGGAATCCATAGCGATATTTGGTGGGCGTGGCCTAATTTTTCTATAGCGACCCCTAGAGTATTTTAAATGAACAGCCCCAGGCCATGCTTTATCCTAGAATTACGAAACTTGGTACATATGTGTATCTTGTCAGGACGTACAAAAAAGTCTCTTGGAGCCATGCTCTAAACCCAACAGGAAGTCGGCCATTTTAGATTGAAGTTCATTTGACCTCGATTTTGACGTTTACAGCCTTTGCATTTGATCGAACTCCTCCTAGGGTTTTCGATTGATCGGCTTCAAACTCGGTCAGTCTGATCATAAGGCATGTTTGATTTAAATTTATCAAATTGGTGACTGTATGAGCTTGCTGAAGGGGGGTTACCAGGGGTCAAAGTTCACCTACTCGCCATGAAACACGAAACTCTTATATTTCCTATATAAAAACACATAGAGGGACCAAACTTTCTGTTATTGATCATCAATAGGTGTCCTAAAATACCCTGTGGTGAAATTATGACATCGCTTAGGCCACGCCCCCTGAGAACAGGAAGTGTCATGTTTTACTGTGAACGGTCGCTATCTTAGCCCTTTGACCTAATCAACATGAAACTGTGTCCAGAGACAGAAGACATGTTGGTGTGTTGTGGATCCAAGCCCTGACCGGCTGCGATGAAGCAGCTGGGTGTGGCGGCGTGGCGAAGTGACCTGTAACGCCGATGCCATACGTTTGCTTCTAGATTCCACATGTTTCGACCGAGCTGCACCAAACTTGGCCTGACTCATCCTGGTCTGATGCCTGACAATGCTATGTCATCATATTATGACGTCATCTAAGCCCCCGCCCCCTCAGAATGAATTAGAGAGATCTTCTGTGTAATTACATAATAAACAGTCCATGTTCGTTGTTTGTAGGGCAATGCTGCCCTCTGCTGCCCACTGAAATAGTTTCATTATTTCAGTAATTCGACACCAGAGGGCAGCATTGCCCTACGGAATGAAAGTTCAATGTTGTAATGGAGGAAAAAATTAAATAATTTGTAATTCTAACACAAAAACTCACAGAGACACCAAACGTTCAGTGATTGATCATAATCGAGTGTCCAATAATATCCAATGGTCAAATGATGACATCACTTAGGCCCCGCCCCCTCGGAACAGGAAGTGCTATTTTTTTACTTGGAAAGCTCTGTTTATGGCTCTTTTGACCTAATCAAGATGATTCGGATGATAAACTCTGTCAATGCTCGCTGCTGGCTGAACCGTGTGGGCGTGGCCAAATGGCGAATATCAGTCCCTCGCCATATACATACGTTTGGCTCTAAATCACACACGGATCATCCGATTGACGCCAAACTGGATATGTATGACCTTTGTTCACCTCTAAAGAGCCCAACGAGGTTGAAATGTAATTTGACTCCACTGCGCCCCCTAAGTTAATACATGGGCCGTATCTCCTCGACGCATCGACCGATCTGCATCAGATTTTTTGACAGTCGTCGGGGAGCGCCGCCGAACGCATTCACGCGTGTCGCCCAGTGGACGGGCGGCGAAAATGCGCGACAGCTCCTGCGGCGGCTGGCGGGCGGCGGTGCTGGAAACTGCGGCAGAGCTTCTGCGGTGGGGAGCGGGCCGCGGCTCTGGAAAACGCGCGAGAGCTTCTGCGGTGGCCGGAACCCCCGCGGTGGCCAATAGGCCGGAGCGGCGCTTGCTGCGAGGGCCGCCCGAGGCTGCTCGCAGCTTTAATTAGGCCCGAGCAGCAAAGCGCTGCGAAGGCCTATTGTATCTGTACTGTTTATTATTATTACGATTCTTCCCACCTCTTCGTGTGCCTTTTTGGGGGCTTTATCATATTCAAAAACTCACCAAACTTGGCGGTCGCAACTAGAAAATTTAAAAATTTTGAATTTTAAGGTTGTCGCAAAAATCGCAAAAAAAATTGCTGAACGGCAGCAACTAGCAATTTTCTGTTGACACAATGGTATGAACGTATTTCATCGTAGAGACATGAAATTTGGTACGCTTGTAGAGCTCCCCAAAAGACTCAGAACTTACATTTAATGTTATTAGCCAACTATCACAGGAAGTCGGCCATTTTGTCTTGAACGTCCATTTTTTACCTCGATTTTGACGTTTACAGCCTTCGTATTTGATCGAACTCCTCCTAGGGATTTCGATTGATCGACTTCAAACTCGGTCAGTCTGATCATAAGGCATGTTTGATTTAAAGTTATCAAATTGGTGAGTTTTGGAGTATGTTGAAGGGGGGTTAGCAGGGGTCAAAGTTCACCTACTCGCCATGAAACACGAAACTCTTATATTTCCTATAAAAAAACACATAGAGGGACCAAACTTTCATTGATTGATCGTCATCGGGTGTCCTAAAATACCCTGTGGTCAAATGATGACATCACTTAGGCCACGCCCCCTGAGAACAGGAAGTGTCATGTTTTACTGTGAACGGTCGCTATCTTAGCCCTTTCACCTAATCAACATGAAACTGTGTCCAGAGACAGAAGACATGTTGGTGTGTTGTGGATTCCAACCCCGACCGGCTTTGACATAGCAGCTGGGCGTGGCGGCGTGGCGAAGTGACCTGTAACGCCGTTGCCATACGTTTGGCTCTGAATTCCACAATTTCGGGCCCAGCTGCTCCAAACTCACTAGGATGGATCCTTATCCACCCACCGACAGGAATTCATAACAAAATTTGGTGGGCGTGGCCTAATTTCTCTATAGCGACCCCTAGAGTATTTTAAATGAACAGCCCTAAGCCATGCTTTAACCTAGAATTACGAAACTTGGTACACATGTGTATCTTGTCAAGACGTACAAAAAAGTCTCTTAGAGCCATGGTCGAAACCCAACAGGAAGTCGGCCATTTTAGATTGAAGTTCATTTGACCTCGATTTTGACGTTTACAGCCTTTGCATTTGATCGAACTCCTCCTAGGGATTTCGATTGATCGGCTTCAAACTCGGTCAGTCTGATCATAAGGCATGTCTGATTTAAAGTTATCAAATTGGTGACTGTATGAGCTTGCTGAAGGGGGGTTAGCAGGGGTCAAAGTTCACCTACTCGCCATGAAACACGAAACTCTTATATATCCTGCACAGAAACTCACAGAGACACCAAATTTTCAGTTATTGATCAACAATAGGTGTCCTAAAATACCCTGTGGTGAAATTATGACATCGCTTAGGCCACGCCCCCTGAGAACAGGAAGTGTCATGTTTTACTGTGAACGGTCGCTATCTTAGCCCTTTCACCTAATCAACATGAAACTGTGTCCAGAGACAGAAGACATGTTGGTGTGTTGTGGATTCAAGCCCTGACCGGCTGCGATGAAGCAGCTGGGTGTGGCGGCGTGGCGAAGTGACCTGTAACGCCGATGCCATACGTTTGCTTCTAGATTCCACATGTTTCGACCGAGCTGCACCAAACTTGGCCTCAGTGATGCTGTTGTGATGCCTGACAATGCTATGTCATCATATTATGACGTCATCTAAGCCCCGCCCCCTCAGAATGAATTAGAGAGATCTTCTGTGTAATTACATAATAAACAGTACATGTTCGTCGTTTGTAGGGCAATGCTGCCCTCTGCTGGCCACTGAAATAGTTTCATTATTTCAGTAATTCGACACCAGAGGGCAGCATTGCCCTGCAGATGAAATTCTTCGATTTTGTAATACACAGGAAAAAATGAAAAATTGGTATTTCTAACACAAAAACTCACAGAGACTCCAAACTTTCAGTGATTGATCGTCATGAGGTGGCCTACAATACCATATGGTCAAATGATGACATCACGTAGGCCACGCCCCCTGAGAACAGGAAGTGTCATGTTTTACTGTGAACGGTCGCTCTCTTAGCCCTTTGACCTAATCAACATGAACCTGTGTCCAGAGACAGAAGACATGTTGGTGTGTTGAGGTTTCCAACCCTGACCGGCTTTGAGATAGCAGCTGGGCATGGCGGCGTGGCGAAGTGACCTGTAACGCCGATGCCATACTTTTGCTTCTAGATTCCACATGTTTCGACCGAGCTGCACCAAACTTGGCTTGAGTGATGCTGGTGTGATGTCTGAAAATTCTATGTCATCAGATTATGACGTCATCTAAGCCCCGCCCCCTCAGAACAGGAAGTGCTATTTTTTTCCTTGGAAACTTTCATCTATGGCTCTCTTGACCTAATCAAGGTGATTCTGTGTTGGATGACAGATAGGAAGTTGGTCTCGCTTGCTTTAAAGTGCCAAGAGTTTTCAATGGCGGCAACGCCGTTCGTATACGTTTGCCTCTACATTCCACATATTTTGACCGAGCTGCATCAAACTTGGCCTGAGTGATCCTGGAGGCTTGCCCGTCGATCCTACGTCATCACATTATGACGTCATCTAAGCCCCGCCCCCTCGGAACCGGAAGTGCCGTTTTTTTCCTTGGAAAGCTCCGTTTATGGCTCTCTTGACCTAATCAAGGTGATTCTGTGTTGGATGACAGATAGGAAGTTGGTCTCGCTTGCTTTAAAGTGCCAAGAGTTTTCAATGGCGGCAACGCCGTTCGTATACGTTTGCCTCTACATTCCACATATTTTGACCGAGCCGCATCAAACTTGGCCTGAGTGATCCTGGAGGCTTGCCCGTCGATCCTACGTCATCACATTATGACGTCATCTAAGCCCCGCCCCCTCGGAACCGGAAGTGCCGTTTTTTTCCTTGGAAAGCTCCGTTTATGGCTCTCTTGACCTAATCAAGGTGATTCTGTGTTGGATGACAGATAGGAAGTTGGTCTCGCTTGCTTTAAAGTGCCAAGAGTTTTCAATGGCGGCAACGCCGTTCGTATACGTTTGCCTCTACGTTCCACATATTTTGACCGAGCCGCATCAAACTTGGCCTGAGTGATCCTGGAGGCTTGCCCGTCGATCCTACGTCATCACATTATGACGTCATCTAAGCCCCGCCCCCTCGGAACCGGAAGTGCCGTTTTTTTCCTTGGAAAGCTCCGTTTATGGCTCTCTTGACCTAATCAAGGTGATTCTGTGTTGGATGACAGATAGGAAGTTGGTCTCGCTTGCTTTAAAGTGCCAAGAGTTTTCAATGGCGGCAACGCCGTTCGTATACGTTTGCCTCTACATTCCACATATTTTGACCGAGCTGCATCAAACTTGGCCTGAGTGATCCTGGAGGCTTGCCCGTCGATCCTACGTCATCACATTGTGACGTCATCTAAGCCCCGCCCCCTCGGAACCGGAAGTGCCGTTTTTTTCCTTGGAAAGCTCCGTTTATGGCTCTCTTGACCTAATCAAGATGATTCGGATGATGAGCTCTGTCATTGCTCGCTTCTGGCTGAACCGTGTGGGCGTGGCCAAACGGCGAATATCAGTCCCTCGCCATATTCATACGTTTGGCTCTAATTCACACATGGATCATCCGATTGGCTCCAAACTGGATATGTATGACCTTTGTTCACCTCTAAAGAGCCCAACGGGATTGAGATGTAATTTGGCTCCACTGCGCCCCCTAAGTTAATACATCGGCCGTATCTCCTCGACGCATCGACCGATCTGCACCAGATTTTTCGACAGTCGTCGGGGATCGCCGCCGAACGCATTCACGCGTGTCGCCCGGTGGCCGGGCGGGGAAAATGCGAGACAGCTTCTGCGGCGGCTGGCGGGCGGCGGTTCTGGAGACTGCGCCGGAGCTTCCGCACTGGCGAGCGGGCTGCGGCTCTGGAAAACGCGCGAGAGCTTCTGCGGTGGCCGGAACCCCCGCGGTGGCCAATAGGCCGGAGCGGCGCTTGCTGCGAGGGCCGCCCGAGGCTGCTTGCAGCTTTAATTATTATTATTACGATTCTGCCCCCCCAAAGAGGCGCCTTTTTGGGGGCTTTATCATATTCAAAAACTCACCAAACTTGGCGGTGGCGACTAGAAAATTTAAAAATTTTGAATTTTAAGGTTGTCGCAAAAATCGCAAAAAAAATTGCTGAACGGCGGCAACTAGCAATTTTCTGTTGACACAATGGTATGAACGTACTTCATCGTAGAGACATGAAATTTGGTACACATGTAGAGCTCACCAAAAGACTCAGAACTTACATTTAATGTTATAAGCCAACTATCACAGGAAGTCGGCCATTTTGTATTGAACGTCCATTTTTTTCCTCGATTTTGACGTTTACAGCGTTCGTATTTGATCGAACTCCTCCTAGGGATTTCGATTGATCGACTTCAAACTCGGTCAGTCTGATCATAAGGCATGTTTGATTTAAAGTTATCAAATTGGTGAGTTTTGGAGTATGTTGAAGGGGGGTTAGCAGGGGTCAAAGTTCACCTACTCGCCATGAAACACGAAACTCTTATATTTCCTATAAAAAAACACATAGAGGGACCAAACTTTCAGTGATTGATCGGCATCGGATGTCCTAAAATACCCTGTGGTGAAATGATGACATCACTTAAGCCACGCCCCCTGAGAACAGGAAGTGTCATGTTTTACTGTGAGCGGTCGCTCTCTTAGCCCTTTGACCTAATCAACATGAAACTGTGTCCAGACACAGAAGACATGTTGGTGTGTTGAGGATTCCAACCCTGACCGGCTTTGAGATAGCAGCTGGGCGTGGCGGCGTGGCGAAGTGACCTGTAACGCCGATGCCATACGTTTGCTTCTAGATTCCACATGTTTCGACCGAGCTGCACCAAACTTGGCTTGAGTGATGCTGGTGTGATACCTGAAAATTCTATGTCATCAGATTATGACGTCATCAAAGCCCCGCCCCCTCAGAACAGGAAGTGCTATTTTTTTCCTTGGAAACTTTCATCTATGGCTCTCTTGACCTAATCAAGGTGATTCTGTGTTGGATGACAGATAGGAAGTTGGTCTCGCTTGCTTTAAAGTGCCAAGAGTTTTCAATGGCGGCAACGCCGTTCGTATACGTTTGCCTCTACATTCCACATATTTTGACCGAGCTGCATCAAACTTGGCCTGAGTGATCCTGGAGGCTTGCCCGTCGATCCTACGTCATCACATTATGACGTCATCTAAGCCCCGCCCCCTCGGAACCGGAAGTGCCGTTTTTTTCCTTGGAAAGCTCCGTTTATGGCTCTCTTGACCTAATCAAGGTGATTCTGTGTTGGATGACAGATAGGAAGTTGGTCTCGCTTGCTTTAAAGTGCCAAGAGTTTTCAATGGCGGCAACGCCGTTCGTATACGTTTGCCTCTACATTCCACATATTTTGACCGAGCTGCATCAAACTTGGCCTGAGTGATCCTGGAGGCTTGCCCGTCGATCCTACGTCATCACATTATGACGTCATCTAAGCCCCGCCCCCTCGGAACCGGAAGTGCCATTTTTTTCCTTGGAAAGCTTCGTTTATGGCTCTCTTGACCTAATCAAGATGATTCGGATGATGAGCTCTGTCATTGCTCGCTGCTGGCTGAACCGTGTGGGCGTGGCCAAATGGCGAATATCAGTCCCTCGCCATATTCATACGTTTGGCTCTAATTCAAGCACGGATCATCCGATTGGCTCCAAACTGGATATGTATGACCTTTGTTCACCTCTAAAGAGCCCAACGGGATTGAGATGTAATTTGGCTCCACTGCGCCCCCTAAGTTAATACATCGGCTGTATCTCCTCGACGCATCGACCGATCTGCACCAGATTTTTTGACAGTCGTCGGGGAGTGCCGCCGAACGCATTCACGCGTATCGCCCGGTGGACGGGCGTGGAAAATGCGCGAAAGCTTCTGCGGCAGCTAGCGGGCGGCGGTACTGGAAACTGCGGCAGAGCTCCTGCGGTGGGGAGTTGGCTGCGGCTCCGGAAATCGTGCGAGAGCTTCTGCGGTGGCCGGAACCCCCGCGGTGGCCTATTGGCCGGAGCGGCGCTTGCTGCGAGGGCCGCCCGAGGCTGCTCGCAGCTTTAATTATTATTATTATTACGATTCTGCCCCCCCAAAGAGGCGCCTTTTTGGGGGCTTTATCATATTCAAAAACTCACCAAACTTGGCGGTCGCGACTAGAAAATTTAAAAATTTTGAATTTTAAGGTTGTCGCAAAAATCGCAAAAAAAATTGCTCAACGGCGGCAACTAGCAATTTTCTGTTGACACAATGTTATGAACGTATTTCATCGTAGAGACATGAAATTTGGTACACTTGTAGAGCTCACCAAAAGACTCAGAACTTACATTTAATGTTATTAGCCAACTATCACAGGAAGTCGGCCATTTTGTATTGAACGTCCATTTTTTTCCTCGATTTTGACGTTTACAGCCTTCGTATTTGATCGAACTCCTCCTAGGGATTTCGATTGATCGACTTCAAACTCGGTCAGTCTGATCATAAGGCATGTTTGATTTAAAGTTATCAAATTGGTGAGTTTTGGAGTATGTTGAAGGGGGGTTAGCAGGGGTCAAAGTTCACCTACTCGCCATGAAACACGAAACTCTTATATTTCCTATAAAAAAACACATAGAGGGACCAAACTTTCAGTGATTGATCGGCATCGGATGTCCTAAAATACCCTGTGGTGAAATGATGACATCACTTAAGCCACGCCCCCTGAGAACAGGAAGTGTCATGTTTTACTGTGAGCGGTCGCTCTCTTAGCCCTTTGACCTAATCAACATGAAACTGTGTCCAGACACAGAAGACATGTTGGTGTGTTGAGGATTCCAACCCTGACCGGCTTTGAGATAGCAGCTGGGCGTGGCGGCGTGGCGAAGTGACCTGTAACGCCGATGCCATACGTTTGCTTCTAGATTCCACATGTTTCGACCGAGCTGCACCAAACTTGGCTTGAGTGATGCTGGTGTGATACCTGAAAATTCTATGTCATCAGATTATGACGTCATCTAAGCCCCGCCCCCTCAGAACAGGAAGTGCTATTTTTTTCCTTGGAAACTTTCATCTATGGCTCTCTTGACCTAATCAAGGTGATTCTGTGTTGGATGACAGATAGGAAGTTGGTCTCGCTTGCTTTAAAGTGCCAAGAGTTTTCAATGGCGGCAACGCCGTTCGTATACGTTTGCCTCTACATTCCACATATTTTGACCGAGCTGCATCAAACTTGGCCTGAGTGATCCTGGAGGCTTGCCCGTCAATCCTACGTCATCACATTATGACGTCATCTAAGCCCCGCCCCCTCGGAACCGGAAGTGCCGTTTTTTTTCCTTGGAAAGCTCCGTTTATGGCTCTCTTGACCTAATCAAGGTGATTCTGTGTTGGATGACAGATAGGAAGTTGGTCTCGCTTGCTTTAAAGTGCCAAGAGTTTTCAATGGCGGCAACGCCGTTCGTATACGTTTGCCTCTACATTCCACATATTTTGACCGAGCTGCATCAAACTTGGCCTGAGTGATCCTGGAGGCTTGCCCGTCGATCCTACGTCATCATATTATGACGTCATCTAAGCCCCGCCCCCTCGGAACAGGAAGTGCCGTTTTTTTCCTTGGAAAGCTCTGTTTATGGCTCTCTTGACCTAATCAAGGTAATTCGGATGATGAGCTCTGTCAATGCTCGCTTCTGGCTGAACCGTGTGGGCGTGGCCAAACGGCGAACATCAGTCCCTCGCCATATGCATACGTTTGGCTCTTATTCACGCATAGATCATCCGATTGGCGCCAAACTGGATATGTATGACCTTTGTTCTGCTCTAAAGAGCCCAACGGGTTTGAGATGTAATTTGGGGAAAATGCGCGACAGCTTCTGCAGCGGCTAGCGGGCGGCAGTGCTGGAAACTGCGGCAGAGCTTCTGCGGTGGGGAGCGGGCTGCGGCTCTGGAAAACGCGCGAGAGCTTCTGCGGTGGCCGGAACCCCCGCGGTGGCCAATAGGCCGGAGCGGCGCTTGCTGCGAGGGCCGCCCGAGGCTGCTCGCAGCTTTAATTAGGCCCGAGCAGCAAAGCGCTGCGAAGGCCTATTGTTTCTGTACTGTTTCTTATTATTAGGCCCGAGCAGCAAAGCGCTGCGAAGGCCTATTGTATCTGTACTGTTTCTTATTAGGCCCGAGCAGCAAAGCGCTGCGAAGGCCTATTGTTTCTGTACTGTTTCTTATTATTAGGCCCGAGCAGCAAAGCGCTGCGAAGGCCTATTGTTTCTGTACTGTTTCTTATTATTAGGCCCGAGCAGCAAAGCGCTGCGAAGGCCTATTGTTTCTGTACTGTTTCTTCTTATTATTATTATTACGATTCTGCCCCCCCAAAGAGGCGCCTTTTTGGGGGCTTTATCATATTCAAAAACTCACCAAACTTGGCGGTCGCGACTAGAAAATTTAAAAATTTTGAATTTTAAGGTTGTCGCAAAAATCGCAAAAAAAATTGCTCAACGGCGGCAACTAGCAATTTTCTGTTGACACAATGTTATGAACGTATTTCATCGTAGAGACATGAAATTTGGTACACTTGTAGAGCTCACCAAAAGACTCAGAACTTACATTTAATGTTATTAGCCAACTATCACAGGAAGTCGGCCATTTTGTATTGAACGTCCATTTTTTTCCTCGATTTTGACGTTTACAGCCTTCGTATTTGATCGAACTCCTCCTAGGGATTTCGATTGATCGACTTCAAACTCGGTCAGTCTGATCATAAGGCATGTTTGATTTAAAGTTATCAAATTGGTGAGTTTTGGAGTATGTTGAAGGGGGGTTAGCAGGGGTCAAAGTTCACCTACTCGCCATGAAACACGAAACTCTTATATTTCCTATAAAAAAACACATAGAGGGACCAAACTTTCAGTGATTGATCGGCATCGGATGTCCTAAAATACCCTGTGGTGAAATGATGACATCACTTAAGCCACGCCCCCTGAGAACAGGAAGTGTCATGTTTTACTGTGAGCGGTCGCTCTCTTAGCCCTTTGACCTAATCAACATGAAACTGTGTCCAGACACAGAAGACATGTTGGTGTGTTGAGGATTCCAACCCTGACCGGCTTTGAGATAGCAGCTGGGCGTGGCGGCGTGGCGAAGTGACCTGTAACGCCGATGCCATACGTTTGCTTCTAGATTCCACATGTTTCGACCGAGCTGCACCAAACTTGGCTTGAGTGATGCTGGTGTGATACCTGAAAATTCTATGTCATCAGATTATGACGTCATCTAAGCCCCGCCCCCTCAGAACAGGAAGTGCTATTTTTTTCCTTGGAAACTTTCATCTATGGCTCTCTTGACCTAATCAAGGTGATTCTGTGTTGGATGACAGATAGGAAGTTGGTCTCGCTTGCTTTAAAGTGCCAAGAGTTTTCAATGGCGGCAACGCCGTTCGTATACGTTTGCCTCTACATTCCACATATTTTGACCGAGCTGCATCAAACTTGGCCTGAGTGATCCTGGAGGCTTGCCCGTCAATCCTACGTCATCACATTATGACGTCATCTAAGCCCCGCCCCCTCGGAACCGGAAGTGCCGTTTTTTTCCTTGGAAAGCTCTGTTTATGGCTCTCTTGACCTAATCAAGGTGATTCTGTGTTGGATGACAGATAGGAAGTTGGTCTCGCTTGCTTTAAAGTGCCAAGAGTTTTCAATGGCGGCAACGCCGTTCGTATACGTTTGCCTCTACATTCCACATATTTTGACCGAGCTGCATCAAACTTGGCCTGAGTGATCCTGGAGGCTTGCCCGTCAATCCTACATCATCACATTATGACGTCATCTAAGCTCCGCCCCCTCGGAACCGGAAGTGCCGTTTTTTTCCTTGGAAAGCTCTGTTTATGGCTCTCTTGACCTAATCAAGGTGATTCTGTGTTGGATGACAGATAGGAAGTTGGTCTCGCTTGCTTTAAAGTGCCAAGAGTTTTCAATGGCGGCAACGCCGTTCGTATACGTTTGCCTCTACATTCCACATATTTTGACCGAGCTGCATCAAACTTGGCCTGAGTGATCCTGGAGGCTTGCCCGTCAATCCTACGTCATCACATTATGACGTCATCTAAGCCCCGCCCCCTCGGAACCGGAAGTGCCGTTTTTTTCCTTGGAAAGCTCTGTTTATGGCTCTCTTGACCTAATCAAGGTGATTCTGTGTTGGATGACAGATAGGAAGTTGGTCTCGCTTGCTTTAAAGTGCCAAGAGTTTTCAATGGCGGCAACGCCGTTCGTATACGTTTGCCTCTACATTCCACATATTTTGACCGAGCTGCATCAAACTTGGCCTGAGTGATCCTGGAGGCTTGCCCGTCGATCCTACGTCATCATATTATGACGTCATCTAAGCCCCGCCCCCTCGGAACAGGAAGTGCCGTTTTTTTCCTTGGAAAGCTCTGTTTATGGCTCTCTTGACCTAATCAAGATGATTCGGATGATAAACTCTGTCAATGCTCACTGCTGGCTGAACCGTGTGGGCGTGGCCAAATGGCGAATATCAGTCCCTCGCCATATACATACGTTTGGCTCTAATTCACACATGGATCATCCGATTGGCGCCAAACTGGATATGTATGACCTTTGTTATGCTCTAAAGAGCCCAACGGGTTTGAGATGTAATTTGGGGAAAATGCGCGACAGCTTCTGCAGCGGCTGGCGGGCGGCGGTGCTGGAAACTGCGGCAGAGCTTCTGCGGTGGGGAGCGGGCTGCGGCTCTGGAAAACGCGCGAGAGCTTCTGCGGTGGCCGGAACCCCCGCGGTGGCCAATAGGCCGGAGCGGCGCTTGCTGCGAGGGCCGCCCGAGGCTGCTTGCAGCTTTAATTAGGCCCTAGCAGCAAAGCGCTGCGAAGGCCTATTGTATCTGTACTGTTTATTATTATTACGATTCTTCCCACCTCTTCGTGTGCCTTTTTGGGGGCTTTATCATATTCAAAAACTCACCAAACTTGGCGGTCGCAACTAGAAAATTTAAAAATTTTGAATTTTAAGGTTGTCGCAAAAATCGCAAAAAAAATTGCTGAACGGCGGCAACTAGCAATTTTCTGTTGACACAATGGTATGAACGTATTTCATCGTAGAGACATGAAATTTGGTACGCTTGTAGAGCTCCCCAAAAGACTCAGAACTTACATTTAATGTTATTAGCCAACTATCACAGGAAGTCGGCCATTTTGTCTTGAACGTCCATTTTTTACCTCGATTTTGACGTTTACAGCCTTCGTATTTGATCGAACTCCTCCTAGGGATTTCGATTGATCGACTTCAAACTTGGTCAGTCTGATCATAAGGCATGTTTGATTTAAAGTTATCAAATTGGTGAGTTTTGGAGTATGTTGAAGGGGGGTTAGCAGGGGTCAAAGTTCACCTACTCGCCATGAAACACGAAACTCTTATATTTCCTATATAAAAACACATAGAGGGACCAAACTTTCATTGATTGATCGTCATCGGGTGTCCTAAAATACCCTGTGGTGAAATTATTTTTTTAAGTAGGCCACGCCCCCTGAGAACAGGAAGTGTCATGTTTTACTGTGAACGGTCGCTATCTTAGCCCTTTGACCTAATCAACATGAAACTGTGTCCAGAGACAGAAGACATGTTGGTGTGTTGTGGATTCCAACCCCGACCGGCTTTGACATAGCAGGTGGGCGTGGCGGCGTGGCGAAGTGACCTGTAACGCCGTTGCCATACGTTTGGCTCTGAATTCCACAATTTCGGGCCCAGCTGCTCCAAACTCACTAGGATGGATCCTTATCCACCCACCGACAGGAATTCATAACAAAATTTGGTGGGCGTGGCCTAATTTCTCTATAGCGACCCCTAGAGTATTTTAAATGAACAGCCCTAAGCCATGCTTTAACCTAGAATTACGAAACTTGGTACACATGTGTATCTTGTCAGGACGTACAAAAAAGTCTCTTAGAGCCATGGTCGAAACCCAACAGGAAGTCGGCCATTTTGTATTGAAGGTCCATTTTGGACCTCGACTTTGATGTTTACAGCCTTTGCATTTGATCGAACTCCTCCTAGGGATTTCGATTGATCGGCTTCAAACTCGGTCAGTCTGATCATAAGGCATGTTTGATTTAAAGTTATCAAATTGGTGACTGTCTGAGATTGCTGAAGGGGGGTTACCAGGGGTCAAAGTTCACCTACTCACCATGAAACACGAAACTCTTATATATCCTGCACAGAAACTCACAGAGACACCAAACTTTCAGTTATTGATCATCAATAGGTGTCCTAAAATACCCTGTGGTGAAATGATGACATCACTTAGGCCACGCCCCCTGAGAACAGGAAATGTCATGTTTTACTGTGAACGGTCGCTATCTTAGCCCTTTGACCTCATCAACATGAAACTGTGTCCAGAGACAGAAGACATGTTGGTGTGTTGTGGATTCAAGCCCTGACCGGCTGCGATGAAGCAGCTGGGTGCGGCGGCATGGCGAAGTGACCTGTAACGCCGATGCCATACGTTTGCTTCTAGATTCCACATGTTTCGACCGAGCTGCACCAAACTTGGCTTGAGTGATGCTGGTGTGATACCTGAAAATTCTATGTCATCAGATTATGACGTCATCTAAGCCCCGCCCCCTCAGAACAGGAAGTGCTATTTTTTTCCTTGGAAACTTTCATCTATGGCTCTCTTGACCTAATCAAGGTGATTCTGTGTTGGATGACAGATAGGAAGTTGGTCTCGCTTGCTTTAAAGTGCCAAGAGTTTTCAATGGCGGCAACGCCGTTCGTATACGTTTGCCTCTACATTCCACATATTTTGACCGAGCTGCATCAAACTTGGCCTGAGTGATCCTGGAGGCTTGCCCGTCAATCCTACATCATCACATTATGACGTCATCTAAGCCCCGCCCCCTCGGAACCGGAAGTGCCGTTTTTTTCCTTGGAAAGCTCTGTTTATGGCTCTCTTGAACTAATCAAGGTGATTCTGTGTTGGATGACAGATAGGAAGTTGGTCTCGCTTGCTTTAAAGTGCCAAGAGTTTTCAATGGCGGCAACGCCGTTCGTATACGTTTGCTTCTACATTCCACATATTTTGACCGAGCTGCATCAAACTTGGCCTGAGTGATCCTGGAGGCTTGCCCGTCGATCCTACGTCATCACATTATGACGTCATCTAAGCCCCGCCCCCTCGGAACCGGAAGTGCCGTTTTTTTCCTTGGAAAGCTCCGTTTATGGCTCTCTTGACCTAATCAAGATGATTCGGATGATGAGCTCTGTCATTGCTCGCTGCTGGCTGAACCGTGTGGGCGTGGCCAAATGGCGAATATCAGTCCCTCGCCATATTCATACGTTTGGCTCTAATTCAAGCATGGATCATCCGATTGGCTCCAAACTGGATATGTATGACCTTTGTTCACCTCTAAAGAGCCCAACGGGATTGAGATGTAATTTGGCTCCACTGCGCCCCCTAAGTTAATACATCGGCTGTATCTCCTCGACGCATCGACCGATCTGCACCAGATTTTTTGACAGTCGTCGGGGAGCACCGCCGAACGCATTCACGCGTGTCGCCCGGTGGAGGGGCGTGGAAAATGCGCGACAGCTTCTGCGGCGGCTGGCGGGCGGCGGTGCTGGAAACTGCGGCAGAGCTTCTGCGGTGGGGAGTTGGCTGCGGCTCTGGAAATCGTGCGAGAGCTTCTGCGGTGGCTGGAACCCCCGCGGTGGCCAATAGGCCGGAGCGGCGCTTGCTGCGAGGGCCGCCCGAGGCTGCTTGCAGCTTTAATTATTATTACGATTCTGCCCCCCCAAAGAGGCGCCTTTTTGGGGGCTTTATCATATTCAAAAACTCACCAAACTTGGCGGTGGCGACTAGAAAATTTAAAAATTTTGAATTTTAAGGTTGTCGCAAAAATCGCAACAAAAATTGCTGAACGGCGGCAACTAGCAATTTTCTGTTGACACAATGGTATGAACGTACTTCATCGTAGAGACATGAAATTTGGTACACTTGTAGAGCTCACCAAAAGACTCAGAACTTACATTTAATGTTATAAGCCAACTATCACAGGAAGTCGGCCATTTTGTATTGAACGTCCATTTTTTTCCTCGATTTTGACGTTTACAGCCTTCGTATTTGATCGAACTCCTCCTAGGGATTTCGATTGATCGACTTCAAACTCGGTCAGTCTGATCATAAGGCATGTTTGATTTAAAGTTATCAAATTGGTGAGTTTTGGAGTATGTTGAAGGGGGGTTAGCAGGGGTCAAAGTTCACCTACTCGCCATGAAACACGAAACTCTTATATTTCCTATAAAAAAACACATAGAGGGACCAAACTTTCAGTGATTGATCGGCATCGGATGTCCTAAAATACCCTGTGGTGAAATGATGACATCACTTAAGCCACGCCCCCTGAGAACAGGAAGTGTCATGTTTTACTGTGAGCGGTCGCTCTCTTAGCCCTTTGACCTAATCAACATGAAACTGTGTCCAGACACAGAAGACATGTTGGTGTGTTGAGGATTCCAACCCTGACCGGCTTTGAGATAGCAGCTGGGCGCGGCGGCGTGGCGAAGTGACCTGTAACGCCGATGCCATACGTTTGCTTCTAGATTCCACATGTTTCGACCGAGCTGCACCAAACTTGGCTTGAGTGATGCTGGTGTGATACCTGAAAATTCTATGTCATCAGATTATGACGTCATCAAAGCCCCGCCCCCTCAGAACAGGAAGTGCTATTTTTTTCCTTGGAAACTTTCATCTATGGCTCTCTTGACCTAATCAAGGTGATTCTGTGTTGGATGACAGATAGGAAGTT
>NC_045685.1:4926056-5006721 GCF_003331165.1 Xiphophorus hellerii
CATTATCATCAATCAATAAAATCCCCACGGGCCGAACTTGAACATTATGCTGCTAACACTTAGCTTTTGCCAACAACTCATAGGTGGAAGTCAGAGCGCTGTGCAACGCAAATAATGTTCCGGCTAGAACACGGTGCGCTAAATAATAAAACATAGTTTAACAAAGCTCCGAGGAATTTTAATAATCGAGGTACTCTAATCATTCGAGGAATAGTTTCAGCCCTACTACAATCAATCAATCAATCAATCAATCAATCAATCAATCAATCAATCAATCTTTATTGTCATCGTACAAAATTTGCTTAAGTACAGCCCATCCCAAGAAAAGACAAACAAATACGATGACACATGGGTAGACAGATGCCTGAGGCTGCAGCCACAGGGGGCCATGGCGGGTGGGGGTCCCAGCACAGACCGCCCAGGTGAGCGACGTGGCCGCATGGCGCGTCGCATCAACCAGGTCGTTGTACCTGGGAAAAGGCAGAGGGCAACAAGTTCAAGGGGGAGTCGTGACCATCCATCCATCCGTCCAGTCATTTGGGCAGGGTTCTAATGAAACCCATCAGGTGAACCCTGAGCTGTCTGGTTCTCATGTGTCTCCTGCTTGCTTGTGCTATCAGGTGTTAGCAGCAGATCCCAGGTCAGTCTGGAGCTGAATGCGATGACACCAACCGACACCGACAGGTCAACTAGTGACTGGTCAACTAAATCTGCCAGCACCCCCACTGCTGGACCGAGGTAATTCCTGAACAAAGATTGTTTTTGTTAGTTACTCTGTCTGATATATTTCTTCATAAATGTTTTCATCTTGCATTGTTTTGTATCTGTTTTAATTAGAATTTTGGAATATTGATTTCTCACACCGAAAAATTCAGAAACATATGGAAGCGCAACATGGAGCCTTGAGGCACACCACAAATTTAGCTGAAAGGTTCTAACAGTGTTCTTCAAAAAGTATTCTTCTCAGACTAATATTGAACATGCTTCAGTTATGACATAAACAGGTTTTCAGTGTTTTCCTGATTGGACAGTAAACAACAACATCCACCAATGTGCCAGGCCGGCAGCTCCTAGGACCTGGACACGGATGCACATGTCCCAGGGTGGACATGATGCCTGGTTATGCTGCAGACTGTTAGGGTCTTGTAGAGAAGTTTTGGGTCCGGTAAAGTTCTGGTTCCAGGAGACCTCACTCTTCTGACTAAACACTTGACTGGAAGTTCCTGATTTGCTGTATCTACAGAGTTTCTGTTCATTTAGCAAAATGACGAAACAACACTGAAGTTAATTTCAATGCCACAATAAGCTACTTTGAAATCATGGGATGTCTGTAAAAATCAAAACCCTGCAGGAAGAGTTTAGATGAGTCAGCCTGCCTGTTCCTCGAATGGGCAGTCAGAAGCATGGTTCATATTGTTCTGGGAACGTTTATCCAGAACAAAATGAACAATATGAACAAAATGAACCATGCCTCTGAGAACAGGTGTCAGGAGCAGACAGACTGAGACACACATAGGAAAGTCAGAGGAAAGTGATTGAATCTGCAGCGGTTGGGGAAGGACTGCCTGAAAAATGGGCTTGGTGGCAATCAGCCTCCTGATAAGCGTGCTGCCAGTGGCTAATGAAGGCAGACACATGTCCCAGCCACTCTACAAGCTGCTGCTGATCAGCTATCTGAGCATGACATCATCAAGATGAAAGCATGGCCTTGGCCTCACTAAGTAGGTTGGTACTGTTCTGTCGGCCCAGTGGACTCATCGACTGCTTTGTGTTTTCTCTCCAGCTCCTATAAGGAGGACAGCTCTCCGGACTCCAACCTGACACTGGAATCTGACTCCAGTGGCGTCTTTCTCTCCTTATCCAATCAGAGCCAGGAGGATGGCGGCTCTGACAGCGACCAGCCAATCAGCGACTCTGAACTGGGCAGCAGCAACACTTCGCTAGAGAAAGATATGGATGATGGAGGCTTGAAAGAGTGGGGAAGGGAGGAGAGCTCCGAGCTCCAGTGGTGCTACCCTTCATTGCTCGACACGCCGTCCTACGAAGACGTGGACGGACACGGCGGCGGTGATGACTCAGGGTGTGGAGACGCCGGCGTGGACCAGGACGACCCTCCAGCAGAGCAACCTGACATAAAGGCCTTGTTCACTGCCCCCCAGAGGCAGGAAGCGCCGCCCAGGAAGAAAGTGACCGTGATGGGCATGGACCCGCCCCTTCCCCTTTCTCCTTCCAATCAACAAATCAAACACCTTCTAGATCCATACCAGAAGCCACTGAGAAGCTCAGGCCTGGACTGTGGGGACGTGGATCCCTTCGTCCAATCAGACAGCTTTGTCTACCTCGCCGTGTCTGCAAGACCTCTGCCCAAAGGTGAAACCGCCAGACTTAAAGAGATTTCTACCCATGATGCAAAGCAGCACACCATCCAGAAACAAGCAGGAAACACCGAAGCTGAGCGACCCACCATGGACCCCAAGATGGCCGCCATCGCTCCTCAGAAACCAGAGGAGGGAGACTTCCTCTGCACCGACAGCTTCGTCTACCTGGCTGCTCCGGCATGCCTCCTGCTGGGCCCCGCCGGAACTGCACCGTACGGTGGCAAGTAGGTAGAGGCATCCAACCACATCCATCTGAACATCCATCAAACCACATCCATCTGAATCCATCCATCTATCATCCATCCATCATCCATCAATCATCTATCCATCCATCCATCCATCCTCCATCCATCCTCCATCCACCCTGCCACCCATCCATCCATCCATCCATCCATCCCTCCATCCATCCATCCATCCATCCATCCAACCATCATCCACCAATCATCCATCCATCCATCAATCATCCGTCAACCATCCATCAATCATCCGTCCATCCCTCCCTCCTTCCCTCCCTGGGAAAAGTTTCTCTGATTCTTTTCTCTGAATCCTTCCAGGGACTCGGATTCTGAGAGTTCTGGTTCTGGTCCAGTTGATGTCTCGGTTCTGGGATGCGGCTCAGTGGCAGGGGACAGCGACTGGGACTCGGACCTGTCTGACTCCGATCCCAGTCGCTCCTCCAGGTCCGCCGGCCGGTCCCGGAGAGCCCCCGCCGGGTCAGACTGGGACATGTACGGAGAAGCAGCCGAGCCCGAGGTTCTGGGAGAGCTGTTCACAGAGCCGGACAGACGCGGCTGTGGGAGGTCCGGGAAACTCCCCGGCGGCACGGAAGAGACAGAAACTGGGCCCGAGTCTCCAGCAGCGAAGACGGAAACGTCTTCAGAGCAGCAGTCCACCAAGAAGGTGACCTGGCAGTTCAAACCAGCCCAGAGGTCCGTTTGCACCGGAAGCAGGAAGGAGAAGGACCCGCCACGACTCCCAGAAACTGGAGGAGGGGACGGACACCGACTCTCCCCTTCCTCCTCATCGTCTTCGTCTCCATCCTCATCGTCGTCAGGGTGATTCCTGGCAGGTAGAAAGTAGCGGCTGATCTTGTTGCTGTTGCTGCGGCTGCCTTCTCCAGCCTTGTACAAGCTGCATTAGAGTTGTTGCTTTTCCTTAGACTAGCCCACAGATTCTCGTGTATAGATAGTGGACTCGGTTCTGGCCCGGTTCTGGGACAATAGGGTGAGAACATTTATCTTTATTTCTTTTCTTAAAGGTTGTTTGGGCTCAATTCTGGTGAATGAATGGAAACCCAAACAACTTCCAGGGCGATACCGATCCTCATTACTCTGCTTCTCATGTTGACTGTGTCTTTTATAATCATATTCCACTTTACAGTATTTAATAGTGTTTCAATAATATATTTTGATCTTTGAGATATAGATAAATATACGTATATATATATAGCTGTAATGATTGTGCGCAGAGGATGTTTCTTCTTCTAGACTCAGATAATGAATGTTGTCATGGAGCAAACCGCTTTCTGCTGTTTATCTGCGGCCATATTTAGCAGAATGCAGCCGGGTTCTGATAGAAACGGTTCTGGATGTGGCTCAGTCCGGTCCATTTCCATGTTTTCACAGCTTTTGTTACATAACCCTTCTGCAAGTTAGGCGTTATATCAATAATAATACAAAGTTAAACTCAGTTGCTTCCGTCATGGTTCACATTAGTCCAGACCCGGTTCCGAATGCATCCAGCTTTTCTCTGCTCCACAGAGGCTCACATATATACATACACCCAGCCGAACCTTTCACATGCAGTGCTGGAGGTTCAAAGTTCATGAGTGAGAGCGGCTGGTCGCTAGGCTAACCCTAGCCTGCAGCAAACAAGATCGGTTCTTAAACATGGTCAGAACTGAGCAGAACCAGAGAAAGTCCGTTCATTTCTAGATTCTAGCATCACCAGTTCAACGGGCCGACATGTCCGGATGTGTTGCCTCATCCGGACCCTTCGATCGAAGGTCCAACCGGGAGTCCCTGCCGTGCTGAACTGGACCAGCAGAGTGGACTGGACGCATCGGGCCAGCCAGATGTTGGTTCTCCAGCAGAACAATGGGTCCAAACTGGTTCTATGGGAGAAATCAGGAAGCTTCTGGGATGACCTGGAGGTGGTTCTACTTCCTTCCGCTGACACTTTGGGTCAGACGGCTGAGGTCAAAGCTTTGGGACCCGTATTCCAAAGAAGAAACTGATGAACCACAGAAACTGCTGGGCCACTGGTTGCCATGGTGATACCTGTCAGCCAGTTCTAAACAGCGAGAATCAGAAACTTCTATGGTCCAAACATGAACAAACAGGTTCAGTTTCTACAGAACCAATTAGTGGGCGTGTCTTTGCTCTCTGGGCTCTGATTGGACAGAAATCAGGAAGTCCTCCAGCACTGAAAATGAAACAGAAACATGACTTATGAAGGGTCTGGTGGTGTCGCCTGGTGAGTTGCTGCTCAGGGTGAGATTGGCATCGTTCCTGTTTCGACAGAAAATGGAAACAAAAGTCTCCATTTTTTCTGACTGAATGTAAAAAGCTTGAATAGAAAAAGAGACTAATGGCGTTTTATTTGGAGCAGCGAAATCGGATATCGGTGTTTAGCAGAGTCTCTGGTGATTCATCCAGGTAGGAGTCCAGAGACTTAATAAACCGGCACGCTGTGGAGGGTTTAAAAGCTGCTTAATGACGTAAGGGCTGCTCCAGTTCTGACCAGCATTCTTCCTCCAGTACTCCATTCTCCCCAACAACCGTCATGAGTGAGCCATGCAGTGATTGTGCAAGTCCCACTTTCTCCACATTATGAGCGCATGTTTGGTTCATTAGCTGGAGCCTGTCGCTCTGCCGACGCGCCTCCAGTCCGTTGCCGGTTAGTTTCCTCTCAACAACAAGGGAAGCTGAAACAGTCTGACAGCAGTGGCTGTCAGTGATTCTCTTCTTCATTTAGCTCACACACAGAGAAACAGCAAACTGCAGACGCAGCTAATAATCATGTTGGTCATCAGCAACTGGAGAAAGCAGTTGCTGACCACCCCTAACCTTCATCCTATTGAACATGATCTGCAGACTTCAGCAGGTGTTTTGTGCTGACAGATGACTCACATGATGACAAAACTTTATGCTAACAAACAACAGAAGACCTTAGCCATTGAGTCGCTGCTCCATCCATCGGGCCGAGGTGTGGCTCAGCTGGTGCTGTGTCCTCTTCCTTCAGCTTTAGCTTCATTCCTTCTCCTTAAATCCAGGGTTCCAGGTGTTCCAGACATCTGTCCTCCCTTCCTGTTTACTTCCACAGCGCTCCTCACCTTCACTGCAGAGCAGATCTTTGCAATGAAGGAGGTTAAATATTAGCTGCAAATTCATTCAAAGACCCCAAGAAAACTATGCGATTACTGAGCGATAACCAGACAGTGCTGAGTTAGCTTCCATACATGGTGTTCAAATTAATCATCTGCTTTCATTTATTTATATGTTTTACTTCCCGGCTCTGAAATATGACGATGTTTGTTCTATAAAGATGTGCCTGTTTGCATTTAATCGACTCTACGGGATGTTTTGGAGCTGCCAGTAAACTACAGATGCACCATGCAGCCTGTGGGATGTACGGAAAGCCACGTGGCTCAAAATTCATCCACTTGTCAACAGCTGGTGGAGTCTGCTAAAGGCGGATAAACATCCTTTAGTTGTATGGAAGTGGAACTGCTGGGAGTACGCTCAACAAAAACTGGAATTTCCAGAAAACTCCGGTTCTTGTTGTGGGTCGGATAACGCTGCTTCAGGATGCTAATTAAAGCTCTCTGACAATGAATTTAGCGTCTTAATGTCCAAAATGAAAGAAAAAAAAGCATCCTTCATTAATTGCTGGGCTTCACGCTGCACGGCACATATACTGTTATACCACAGAAGAAGAGTTTCACGTTTAAAGCAGCTGAGATGCTGCTTTAAACTGAAATGAACATTTTTTTTGTTTTTAAGGTCCTCCCCCTCTTTCCTCTCCTTGACCCGGTTGGATCGGACGCTGCTGTTCCCGCGGGTCGTGTAGTAGAAGGTGTGTGCTCGCCCAGTGAAGAGTTGTCAGCTTTGATGATGCTTGAGGGGAGAGGTGGGGTTGTGCTGAGATGCCAGTACACAGCCATCAAACACAATCAATATTTCTCATTTGATCGGTAAAATTAGTCCAAATATGTCTGATGTTTACCCAAAAGTTCTGTTGTTATACCAAAGCGTAATCCTGGATGTCACTGATCAATAATCAGTTGAAACTAATCCCAACTATAAACTTGAAAGTCTTGGATTTCCTAAAAGCCAGATCCAAACTGTTATTTATGAATCAGGACTAAATGTTTTAAAAGTTCCTTTATAAAACCCTTCATGAGATCCTCTACAAGGTACAGACATTTGGGAATCAGCGGTCTGATAGCTTGCTTTTAATTTCTTCATGTAGTCTGTCTGAACCTTAGAGCGCTCCAGTCAGATGAGCGGATGAATCACTAAACTGTGGTAAGACATCTAGTTTCACTGTGACAGACTTTGGACAAACGGCCAATCACATTCTACTGAATGTTTTTGTACAATTTTGCTGATCACTGTTGAAGCTTTGTGGTGATGAACAGTCCAGACCCTGGACGCATTTTCAAGGGGAGACAAATAAGAATAATGTGAAAATCGTTTTTTTCTGTGTGCCATTTTTCCACAATTAGTTGGAACGCATTAATGTTCAAATAAAGAATGAACTTTCTTCTGCCTGATTGTCTCTTTCACTTCTTCATCATATTTTAAGAGAAACAAAGCAACTAAATGTTGGGTTTAGTTGTATTTGCAACTTACACTTGCAGCATTGGTTGCTCTAAAAGTAAGCCTAAGCATTAGCACAGTTAGCATGCAATTCTTTTCTTGTTTTAATTTGTGATCAATTCTAAGAAATTAGGTTATGAAAATGTTGATAAAAATCTTCCAAGTCCTAAAGCTAATTGCTAACTTCACCACTAGTAGTGTTAGCAGCTGTGATTAGCTGCTGTGGTTAGCTTCAGCAGAAATGTGGCTCACAATGTGTGTACTTAGTGCCAACAGCAACACATTTCAATATAGTTTTGCTAAAGGTTGCTTGAAATGCTTTAAAATTTTCCACGACAGAAAGTCAAAGAATTTTAGAATTAGTAATGTTGCTAAATTGTGTGTTTTTTGTTTTGTTTTTCTTAGCTGGTGAACATCTACCTAGCATGTTTACTCTTAATACTGGAGAGAAGACAAAAAGGACGAGCCATCCTGAAGGAAAAAACGGTGAAACCATGGCAACACAGCCAGAAATGTCGAGGACTAATAAAACCTGCTCTGAAAGGAAGATCTTTGAAAGAGTATTTGGACTCCTGGAGACACTAGTCCCATGTTCGCTAACTAGAGCCCGAATCATCAGCTGTTAGGGAGCTGAAGCGTTTCACACATTGAGAATTTTCTGTCACCATCAGTTTTACTGTAGCCTGGTAAGAAATATGTCAGAAACTCACCAACACCAAAATAATGACTGTTTTTACGACACAGAGGAAAATTGGTGACTCCATGAAGGTCTGGCATCACGTTTCATTTCATGCTGGAAGCTCTGGACCAGAACCGCACCGACTCTCTGCTGCCCCCTGCTGCCCCCGGAGTGTAAGACGGTCTGTGGGGATGTAGGTCTGTCCGTCTATTTCTGGCTGATTAATTGGGGCGCTGTGAATGAGGCCAGAGCGAGAGACAAGCTGCCATGATGAATACTTTATCTGTGAGCCAGTTCCTGCGGCGCCGCGGGGGTTCTGCTGGTTTACTGGGCCGGATCACCCAGTTATCACCAGTCCAGACTGGTCCTGGACTGGCTTCATGTCCTACTAAAACACAACATGTTGCGTTAGTGTGCATCATGTTAATCATGATTCCAGGTGGTACCAGTTGATCATCGGGTCATCACTGGTCTGGAGTCCATTACCACCAGAACCGGGCCCAGCGGTCCCTGTGTGTGCCAGCAGAACCGGCAGTGAATCTACTAAAGGCCCGGGCTGCAGCTCAGAGTGGAACCGTGTGGGCTGAGAAGTTGGACCTTCTGTCAAACCGAGCCGGTTCCCCCTGCAGAACCTGGCAGGAACCCGGGTGGGATGTTACATAACTATCTTTATGTTCTGGTCTGGCCTGTCTCGGGCCTGATGGAACCAAAGCTCTGCTTTTGGTCCGGGTTTGAGCCTCAGGGGGTTCTGGTTCTGAAAGACTGAAGATGTTCTTAATACGAGGGTCTCAGAACTCTGACCCAGTCCAGCTCTGGTCCAGTACCGAACTAGAACCAGCTCCCCAATATTGGAATATGGTTCTGGTTCTGGACCATGTCTGTGTAACCAGGATCATTTTCTATATTAGATTTAGTTTATTTATTTTATTTTCCATTTTGTTAGATTTATTTTTTTAAAGGTTTACTTAAACATTTTTTCCTCTTCCCCTTAATTTATTTAACACCAACCAGGCGAGAACAATAGTGTTCTCGCGTGGCTCTGACGTCATGTGACAGCTGCACATCAGCGTCCTAAATTGACAGCACAGTTTATATGGCTGCAAATCGCAGCTTAGGCAGGAAACGCTGCGGGACTCTGATGTGCAGGTAGGCTTCTGGTCTGTTCCCGACGAGGTTTTCAGATCTCTATTGTCTGTTTTTCAATCGTGTATGTCTGTTAACTTGCAGCCGGGTGATTACTCAACCAAACGTTGCAAGAATCACGGTTAGTCAAGAGGGAACTGGTGAGTGTTGGTAGGGAGCTAGTATGCTAGCACTAGTCTTCCAGCCTGTTGTGATTGTATATTGATTTGTTGCGTAACAATATTGGTTGCATAAGTTATATTTACTTATGAAACTTCTGCACATGTAACTGATTAATTAGGTCTGTTTATACAGGCCAGGTGCGATGCAGATCCCTCGCGCAAGGAGTGGCTGGAGGGATCTTGACAATAGCAAGGATTGTCTGGTTTCACCGACCCGACTGGCGAGCTAAAATAAGCAGGATACCGAAACACAAGACTTATCATCTGGGAACATTCTTCCGACCTAATTGGAGGATCAGCTCAAGTCCCCATTGAAGGAAGTGGATTATTTTGGTTTTTTTCCATCATCAACAAAGACTGGTGGACGTCCTTGGTATAAGGAACTTTAACTTGTTTTTCCTTTACACTATGGACTAATGTGTATATATATTGTATATATATTGTAAATACTAAATACAACTCACCAATTTGCACCATCTTACTGTCTCTGTGCTTTACAAATTGCCATCTCCTCCAGTAGCCGAACCTAGCTAGACTTTAAGAACTGTTTGGATAAATTTTAATTCGGATTATTTAAAATCTTGTTAATCCTTGAACGCAATGTGGGTTACATCTGGTACTGGTTCTGCTGCCGCTCAGGCTGTTAGCTGAGGGCTGCATGTTGCTGAGAAGGTTGTGAGTTCCAATCCCGGCCAGATTCAGTCCATGTTAGCATGCACATGACGCTAATGCTGATCATAAGGTTAATTAATGATAACAAAGCTAATAATAATATGGGTAATAATACTAATAAATAAGGCTAATAACAAGGAAAATAAGTCTGTTAAAGAAAGCTAATGAATAGGACTAATAATACGGTAATAATAATAATTGTTGTTATTATTATTATTATTATTGCAAATATAACATTCCAGAACCTTCCAGACCTCTCAGGTCCTCTGGTTCTGGTTCTGCTCTGTGGTTTTTATGTTGTGCCCCAGACCGTCTCATCAGGCCACTGCAGGGAAACCCGGGAGAAGTGGAGGACTGCGCCCCCTGCTGGTTGAAATCAGATTCATGTTGCGCTTCATGATGTTGAGATTTTTGGATGAATGCTCTCAGTCGCTGACCTGATGAAGGTCACGGATGGTGGCATTATTCCTCCCAACATTCACCTTCCTCAGGATGAACCGAAGCACTCATGGTGCGGCTCGGCTTCACGTTGCCATGGTGATTCCTAGAGGGAAAAGCAACTTGTCTGCCTAGATAAAGACGCGGCACGTTGCTGTGAGGACGCTCCTCTCCATCTAGGACAGCTGGAAGATCTGGGAACACATTCCTGATCCTGACGCTCCATCTGAGCTGTTCTGGTACTGAGGAACATCTCAGAGGGTTCTAGTGGTTCTAGCTTCTAAGTTCTGATCATCTTGATTCTTGCAAAATTCTCTGAAGCTTTCCAATGGTCTCAAACTGAACATGAGAGCTACATACTAAAAAATCTCAGCTTGGCGCCATGCCCTCACTCTGGGTTCGATAGCTTGGAGTACGTGTTGGCTAAAGTACGGAAGGATTGGCTGGAATGTGTCAGCAAGTCTGACTTCTTTGCGTGTGGAGATCCTGAACACAGATCTGATCAAAGCATTTGACCAAGGAGGCAGCAATGTCCCCTGGGAAACATAATGTTGGCGTATGGGAGGCAAACTACAGGCAGGATCCTGACTGTCTACAGAGATGGATGCCCAACATCTATCTGCCTCATGGCTCAAAGCTATAACAAGTGTAAATGAAACTCTACTGACTTAGTTTATATGCAAATACACATTAGTTATAGTAGAAATATTAAAGTGACAGAAAACCTGATGCAGTTTCTTCCTCAGTGAGACTCTGTCACTGGGAGGAGGTTACTATCTATATCTATATATTACTATCTACAGTATATCTATATATTACTATCTATATCTATATCGATAGATAGATAGTGTGCTGTCCTCGCCCTGAGATTTCCAGTTTTCAGCAGCTAGACAGCCAGACAACGACGCTCCAATAACCAAACTTGTTTCTTTTCTACTTGTTTATTGAAGAGTGGCCTCTGACCACTGCCATCACTTTGGCCATCGTAAACTGAAACATACAAAACTGAATATTAGCCAACGAACATAGCAAATTAGCTATTCTAGCTGCTAGCTAAAAATAAAAACTTTTTCTAACTGACTCCAGCATACAATTATTTACACCAGTTACATAAAACAAAGAGACAATTATTGCTTTTACAATTAACCAACACTTACGAACAAATCTTGTCTGAAACACAACGTATTAGGATGATAATCAGCTTAACGTGAACTGTTCGGTGACGCGTTCCACCATCTTGGATCTATATTATTTTTTAGCGTCATCAAAACAAAACAAAATATCCACCAGGGGGCGTTCTAGTGCGGTTTTTCAACCTTGCTGGTCCAGCTTAACTTACAAAAGGCAGCACACTCCCCGCCTGGTACAATACAATTGTGCCACTATAAATAACCTTTTCCAATAAACATTTTGAACTGTTTACACTTATAACATTTTAATTTTCATCCGATAAAAGCAAAACCATATCGGTAACGGGTCTCAAAAACACTTTTTCGTTTCCGTCTTTTACAGTTTTTACTTCTGCTTTTCGAACCCTAGTGTCCTTACTCTCAAATGTTCTCACAACTTTTCCCATGGACCAGTTGTTTCTGTGAGCGAGAGCATCTTTCAGTAACACAATGTCACCAACTTTAATATTCGGTTTATCATCAGTCCATTTTCTTCGTTTCTGCAAAGTTGATAAGTATTCACTTTTCCACTGTTTCCAAAAAGAGTCCGCCAGACACTGTACTTGCTTCCATTGCCTCGAGTAGAGGTCTGGTGGTGCAAAGCTTCCTGCTGGTGCAGATAGCGCATTTGTCTTTTGGGTGAGGAGCATTGCAGGAGTGAGGAGGTTTGGTTTGTCCGGATCTGTTGAAATTGGTACAAGTGGTCTTGCATTCATTATTGCCATTACTTCTGCCATGAATGTACTTAACACTTCATGTGTGAGTTGGATGTGTCCGGCTTTCAAAAGAATACCGTCCAGGATGCGCCTTGCAACTCCGATGAGTCGCTCCCACGATCCACCCATATGTGAGGAGTGGGGAGAGTTGAACAGCCATGTGCATCCTTTCTCTAGCAGATAAGAATTCAGCTCTGTGTCTGTCTGATCGATTTGCAGTTCATTGCATGCTCCAATAAAATTTGTCCCTCTGTCAGAACGGAGTATTTGAGCAGGTCCACGGATGCAGAAGAATCTTCTTAGTGCATTAATGAAGCTCGATGTTGACATTGATTCAATGAGCTCAATGTGCACGGCTCTTGTGGACATGCAGGTGAAAAGTACAGCCCAGCGCTTGCTGTCTGCACTTCCTCCTCTGGTGCGACGTGTGGAGACTGTCCAGGGCCCAAAGACATCCAGTCCCACAGTAGTGAATGGTGGCATGGTTGACAGTCTGTCAATGGGTAAATCTGCCATCTTTTGAGTTTGCATTTGTCCTCTAAGTTTTCGACAAAGGACACATTTGTGAATGATGGAAGAAATAAGCCTTTTACTGCCAGTAATCCAAAATCCAGCTCCTCTGAGAGCTCCTTCTGTTATATGACGCCCCTGATGCGCTACTTTCTCATGATGGTATCTGATAAGAAGGATAGATATGTGATGAGACCTTGGAATAATGACAGGATGTTTCTCCTCTTTTGTTAGGTTAGCAGGTGCCAAGCGTCCTCCTATTCTGAGAAGTCCTTCTTCATCAATGACAGGGTTCAACTTCTGTAGACAACTCTGTTTTGGAAGTGGTTGATTTGTTTTTATGCACCTGAGCTCCTCTTTGAAGGTTTCACTTTGTACTGTGTGAATGATAAACTTGGCTGCTTTGGATATTTCTCCTGCAGTGTTACTGTCACTGAAACACTTCCAGCCTTTACTTTCTGTGTCTGTTTTCTTGAATGATGCTGCCACACGCTTTAGTGATGCAATAGTGCAACACAATCTCATCCAATGAGAGAATCTTTCAAAACGAGATGGTTCCAGCTGCATTACTGAGGTTTTGGTAACAAAGGTTTTCACATCAGGCCTGATCTCTGTATCTGTGTCAGGGTCAATGAGAGTAAAACTATCACAGTGTGATGTCTCAATATCATGTCGTGTCAAAAAGGAAGGACCACTAAACCAGTTTGTGGAAGCTAATGTGGAAGCTGGGATCGGTCTAGTGGCTGTGTCTGCTGGATTGTCACAAGTGGATATGTAAAACCACTGTGTTGGATGTGTGGTCTTCCTGATTCGGATCACTCGATTGGCTACATAGGTATAGAATCTCTTTGTGTTGTTGTGTATGTAACCAAGGACGATTTTGCTATCTGTGAAAAATCTTACAGTGTCCACTTCAATGTCCATCTCATCTCTAATGAGTTCATACATTTCTACAGCTAAAACTGCTGCGCATAATTCCAATCTAGGAACAGTGTGAGCAGGTCGGGGGGCAACTTTGGACTTGCCAATGATGAAACCTGTATGCCACTGACCTTCACTGTCGAGAGCTCTCAGGTATGCCACTGCTCCTATGGCCATGGTGGAGGCGTCTGAAAATATGCACAGTTCCTTCCTTGCAGCGATGGACTGGGAGAATGAGAAGTAGCACCTTGGTATTTGTAGCTGCTCCAGATCTTTCAACGAGTTTCTCCATTTGTCCCATTCCTCTTCTCTTTCTACAGGAAGTGGTTCATCCCAGTCTTTCCGTTCTGTGGATAGGTCACGGAGAAGAGCTTTTCCCTGCATTGTGATGGGTGAAACAAATCCTAATGGGTCGTATAAACTGTTAACGGTGGCCAAGACACCTCTTCTGGTGAATGGCTTTTTCTCAGTTGTGGCATGAAAAGTGAAACAGTCACTTTTGAGATTCCACAGCACCCCTAAGCTCCTTTGCAGGGGTATGTCGTCCAAGTCCAAGTCTTTTAGATCTTTGGCTCTTTCAGCAGCAGGAAATGCTTCCACTACTTTGTGATCATTAGAGGCTATTTTATGTAGCTTTAGATTTGACTGAGCCAGCATGTTTTGTGCTTTTGTGAGTATCTCAATAGCTTCTTCTCTTGTTGCTGTGGATGAAAGGCCGTCATCAACATAAAAATGTCTCAATATGAACTGTTTTGCGTCATGGCCAAACTCTTTTTCTCCTTCAACTGCAGTGCGCCTCATACAGTAAATAGCCACAGCTGGTGATGGACTATTACCGAAGACATGAACCTTCATTCGGTAGTCACAAATGCCTTTGTTGGTATCATTATCCACATGCCAAAGGAATCTCAAATAATCCCTATGGTCCTCTCTCACTTCAAAACAGTAAAACATTTGTTGCACATCAGCTGAAAATGCTACTGGCTCTTTTCTAAAACGCATAAGAACACCTATTAGCGTGTTGTTTAGATCGGGTCCCCTTAATAAGACTTTGTTAAGGGACAGTCCTTCAAACTCCGCACTTGAGTCAAAAACTACTCTCAGCTGCTCCGGTTTTTGTGGGTGGTACACACCAAAAGATGGTAAGTACCAGTGTTCTTTGCCTGAGTCCAAAGGTGAAGCAACCTCTGCGTGGTCGTTGTCCAGCATGTTTTGAATGAACTCTGTGTATTGTCTTTTCATTTCAGGCTTCCGGTCCAGTGTTTTTCTGAGCGACTGGAAGCGTTTGAGTGCTTGCTCTCTGTTACTTGGAAGCTCTGGTCTAGGAGAGCGGAATGGCAAAGGCGCCACCCAGCTATTACCTTCATTCTGGTACACTTCCTTTACCATAATGTCAATAAACTCTTTATCCTCTACTGACAGTGCTGGTTTGTCATCATCTTTTGTTCTGTCAAACACCGTTTCTCCCAGTTGACTGGTAGCTGTGTTTTCGATATCCATTTGGAAGGCAGGTGTGGTGCTGAGTTGGTAATTGCAACCACTTGACTCCTTGACTTGAAATATGTTAGGGCATGGGCAGAGGTAAGAAGCGCGTCCATTCTGAAGAACATGTGTTTTGAGCACATTCACATTAGGGGATCTATGTGTTTTCCCCATGCAGGCTTCCCCAACGATAACCCAGCCTAAATCTAAACGCTGTGCATAGGGCATACTATGTGGCCCATTGATTCGCTCTCTGACCTTATGAACCTGAATAATGTCTCTTCCCAAGAGCAAAAGAATAGGTACCTGTTCTTCTACAGGAGGTACTTTTTCAGCTATTTTCTGTAAGTGTGGGAACTTCATAGCAACATGTGGAGACGGAATCTCTCTTCTGTCGTCCGGAATCATGTCACACTCAATGAGGTTTGGAAGTGGGAGCTTTACTCTACCATCTATTGACTCAATCGTGAAGTTTAATGCTGTTCTGCCAACATTATCTGACAGTCCTGAGCATGTCCTGAGTTTGTAAGTGTCTGAGCGTGTCTTAATATTAAAGAGCTCAAAAAACTGAGACTTAGCTAGAGACTTGTTACTTTGTTCGTCAAGCACTGCGTACATCTTTCTTGCCTGTTCTCTTTTCCCCTCTGGGTAGACTAACACAGGACTTATTTTTGAACATGAATGTGGGATATCTACATCACCACAGACTTCTGTGCACTTAGAAACAACTGAGACATTTGCACTATCTTCCTGCGTCTCCCCGCCATCATCTTTACCAGCTTCAAAGCTCTCAGCTGGAGGAGGGGGTGGACCTGGATGTAGCACTGCTAAATGTCTGTCGCTGCCACAGTCCATACACTTTATTTGCACCTTGCAGTCCCTTGCTAGATGCTGGGTAGAGCCACAGCATTTAAAACAGATTCTGTTTTCTTTTAAAAATGACTTGCGCTCATCTATGGGTTTTGCTCTGAAACTTTTACACTTTTTAAGTGGATGAGGCTTCTTATGTATAGGACAAACCTTGTCAGGGCTTTCTATAAGCTTACTGTAACTAGTTTGAAATGTACTAGCATCTATAGGGATGTCTGTTTTGTGTACAGTAATCATTTGCCTGTTATTGCTTTTGAAGCTTTTCTCTTTTTTGAAGCTTGCGTTGGCAGGTGTGATATCGAAGCTTGGGTCATTTCTTATTTTAGCTTGTTGTCTTACAAACTTTGAAAAAACACTGAAAGGGGGAAAGGCAACTTTATGTTCCTCTTTGTATTTTGCACCTGTTGCGATCCATTTTTCCTGTAGTCCATAGGGTAACTTCTCCACAATGGGATTGACTCCGCGAGCCGTGTCCAAATATGAGAGTCCTAGTAAGTATCCTCCATCTTTTGCGCATTCAATTTCCTGCAGAATGTCACCCAGCTCTCTTAACTTCATGTTGTCTCTGTTGTTGAGTTTGGGAAACTGTTCGATCTTTTTTAAGAGTGCATTTTCCACTATTTCAGGAGAACCGTAAGATTCCTCCAGTCTTTGCCACACAAGGTCCAGTGCCCTAGTTGGACTAAAGATGTTGGCTGAGCGGATTCTTTTTGCCTGTTGTCCAGACTCAGCTCCCAGCCATTTGACCATTAAATCTAGCTCTTCTTGGGCTGAAACGTTCAAATCTTTAATAGCATTTTGAAATGACGTTTTCCACGCCCAGTAATTCTCTGGCTGGTCATCAAACTGCAAAAGTCCTGAACTTAACATTTCTCTCCGTGTAAGGTACTTAGTAATCTCCTGTACACCTTGTGCCTCTGTTGATGTTGGAGGAGTGTGGAACGGATATAGTATGGGGGGGTTCAGTCGCTCTCTGTGTTGTGCTATGTGCGCCACTTTAGGCTTGGCAGTTTCTGCACTGTGTGAGCTGTTATTGTCCACTTCTTCTTTCATGGCGTTTTCACACTGTTCACGTGTAGCCTTATGACAGGTGAGTGGATCTGCTGGCAACGAGAAGCCTTCAAAACTAATGTCTGAATGTTTTTGAACATACTCTGCCGTACGCTGCTTTGGGCTGGCAGGTGGTCCTGCTAATGGATAGTCCTGTTCAATTTTTGAGAGAACCTCCTCCTCTTCATAAACTGCAACTTCTGCTTCTGCAGCTGCAACAGCCTTCTGAGAACTCAAAATATGCAAATTAGCTTCAAGTTCAGTTTTCTGTTTCATTATGGCTGCTTCTTTTTCTGAAAACGCCAACTGAGCACGTGCAGCCTCTGCTTTTGCTCGTGCTTTTAATGCTGCAGAACTTGTGGACGAACGTTTGGAAGTACATGAGCGTGTAGACTTAGAACTTGTGTCTGTATTGCTTGCATTATCCTTGTTCTCCATGTCATCTGCTTTACCTGACCGCAGGCTCATGGTTAATGTGCTGAATATCTCCTCGTGGTTGTGGCCCGCTGCGCTGATGTTCTTTACTGTGCTGTCCTCGCCCTGAGAATTCCAGTTTTCAGCAGCTAGACAGCCAGACAACGACGCTCCAATAACCAAACTTGTTTCTTTTCTACTTGTTTATTGAAGAGTGGCCTCTGACCACTGCCATCACTTTGGCCATCGTAAACTGAAACATACAAAACTGAATATTAGCCAACGAACATAGCAAATTAGCTATTCTAGCTGCTAGCTAAAAATAAAAACTTTTTCTAACTGACTCCAGCATACAATTATTTACACCAGTTACATAAAACAAAGAGACAATTATTGCTTTTACAATTAACCAACACTTACGAACAAATCTTGTCTGAAACACAACGTATTAGGATGATAATCAGCTTAACGTGAACTGTTCGGTGACGCGTTCCACCATCTTGGATCTATATTATTTTTTAGCGTCATCAAAACAAAACAAAATATCCACCAGGGGGCGTTCTAGTGCGGTTTTTCAACCTTGCTGGTCCAGCTTAACTTACAAAAGGCAGCACAGATAGATAGATAGATAGATAGATAGATAGATAGATTTTTTTTTTAAGATGGCGCCGGCACAGCTGGCTGCCTGCAGACGCAGCTCCCGTCGTGTGTGTTAATCTGTATATATTTGCTGTAACCCATTAAGGATCCATCCTTAAAGAACCCATAGATCATCAGTTAAGCTTTCCACAATGGCTGGATGTGGTTCTGTCGCTGTTCTCCGCGTTCTTCTGCTACTTTTTCTACTCTTGGTTGCGGAGAACCTCGCCGAACGGAGTAGCGGCATTGTTTACTCGCGTGAACGGCTGATTGCGCTGTGTAAGCCTCTGAGCTGCCCGGAGACGGGCCTGTGGTCCCAGAGGAGCTACGGAGGAGACGCCGGGGCTGCAAGTCTGGAGTTAAACGGAGGGAGAAGAGGAGACGGCACAAACCAGCGGTACCGGCGATTATTGTGGGGAACGTGAGGTCTTAGGGGAATAAGACGGATGAACTCACGGCGCTGGTTAGGACCCAGAAGGAGTACAGGGAGTGCAGTATCTTCTGCTTCACGGAAACCTGGCTACACTCGCTTATTCCGGACTACAGCGTGGAGGTCCCTGGATTTTCCTTGGTGCGGGGGACAGGGACTTTTCCAAGAGTCGGAAGAAGAGGGGCGGTGGGATTGCACTTTATGTGAGTGAGAGGTGGTGTAATCCCGGTCATGTTAACGTGAAGGAACAGATTTGTAGCCCGGACATTGAACTTCTGGCTGTGGGAAGCGGCCGTATTATTTACCGAGGGAGTTTACGTCCGCCATTTTGATCGCTGTTTACATTCCCCCATCAGCTGATGCAGCGGTGGCCTGTGACGTCATCAGCTCTGCCACAGCCAAACTCCAGACTCAACACCCGGACGTTGTTATTGTGTCTTGTCTCTTGTCTTGTCTTGTCTCTATGCTGTAACTGCGAAGTAATTTCCCTGCTGGGATGAATAAAGTACTTCTATTCTATTCTATAGATAGATAGATAGATAGATCTATCACACTCCATACCACTAGGTGGCGGTAATGATACTTTACGGTTTGAAGGAATTCTGAACTCAAAACGGTTAAAAGCAATTTATACGGGGTTAATTCAGTCTTGGATTATGGATGTATAGTTTATAACTCGGCAGCAGATACAAACCTCCATAAGTTAAATACTATCCAACATCAGGCTTTAAGAATATTTACTGGTGCTTTTAAAACCAGTGTTGTATAAAGTACTGAAATCTCAGAGTCAAGTAAAAGTATAAGTACCTCTCCAAAATATGACTTTGGTAAAAGTCCAAGTCACTGACTGAAATGTTACTTGAGTTAAAGTCTTAAAGTATCTGAAACTTCTTGTACTTAAGTATGGAAATTACTGTAAAAATGGATGTACTCAAGTAATGTAATGAAAAGTACAAGTAAAAAGTAAAACAAAGCAAATGCAGTTTGAATGACATTTTTTATATTTTGGTAAACTTGTCAAATACACTTAAAATAATGTACACAACCAAGTGCAGGCAAAATTAAACCTGCTAATAGATATACCTGCAGGCATCATTTAGTTAAGAAAATTAGGTGCTTTACCTATAGCACAAGGTTAACTTAACCTGCTTTACAACTGAACCAGCTTCTTAGTAAACCCTCCAGGACAGAAAATACAAAGTTTTTGTAAGCCTTAAGTTTTCCCTTCAAGTAAGGTCAGTGCTGAAAATGAGAAAAATAAATAGTACAGAAAATGCGGCCAACATGAAGAAAAAGAGCTGTTACAATTACTCTACTTCACAAATCAGTGAATCAGTCAATGCTACAGTCAGTAGGTGGTGCACACAACTGGTCATTATGCCAAAGGAAAAAAGAATTGGGAGGGAAATGCAGCTTATTGGCATCTGTAAACCTGGTTTTGAACTTGCATGCCTTTCCTATATTCGTTAAATTTAGTCTAAATTGCTATCGCTATGGCTTCTGCCCCCCTTGAACAGAGGAGTCTAGGTAGCCTGCGACAGTCAACATTAGGCCTAAGCTAAATACACCACGTGTGGAACTGAAACAATGCCAAACAAAGTTCATTTATGGTCAAGATTTCACAATACAGTAGTGCCTAGTGACCAAGCTATAGTTACTGAAACAGGAGGATTATAACCATTTCATAAGAAGTTACCTCGATGTGTTTCTTCAAGTTGGACGGGAAGTTTTTGTAAGATAGAATTTCCACATCTTCGGGCAGGAATAACATAAACTGTATGCGGTACGACGAATCTTTAACACCCACGAAAGAGTATATTGTGTTTAAATAAGGCCATGGGCTCTCATCACCAGCTGGTGGTTCCCCTGGAGCCGTGTCCGACGTAGTTGCAGTCGTTGTGGTCTCGGTCTCCTCCTCCATGTGGCTGCTGCTGATTGCGAGACTTGCTTTGTGTTTAATGGGAGAAGCGAAACAGGTGTATCCTATTGGTGGTGATGAACAAGCCCAGGCAAGCAGGCTACCGACTTTGTTCGGTAGCCTACTTGCTACTTGCTAATCAGTAGGTGGGGTCAAAACACTTGCGTTTCTCTCTCTCGCTTTTTTGTAACGAGTAACTAAACCACACATTGAAAATGTATCGGAGTAAAAGTACGCAATTAAGTTCGGAAATATAGTGAAGTAAAAGTGAAAGTTATCAAAAATTTTCATACTCGAGGAAAGTATGAAGTACTCCAAAATATACTTAAGTAAAGTAGTGAAGTGTTTTTACTTCTTTACTATACAACACTGTTTAAAACATCTTCAACAGCAGCATTACAGGTTGAAATGGGAGAAATGCCTCTTAAAGTTAGAAGGGATCAAATATCTTTAAACTACTGGTCAAATTTACAGGGACAAAGAAATGATCATCCAACATTAGAGGTGCTTAAACCTGGATGAGAAAAGGAAAAGAAACAGTTAAAGAGCTTTGGATGGATAATAAACTCTAAAGTTAATGAAATTCATTGAAATCAGTTAGATTTATGTCAGACAGTTCCATTACCTGCAGTATCACCTTGGATACTTCCTGATGCTGAAGTTGATTTTTCATTATTAGAAAAGAAGAACAAAGATAAACATCACATTATGAATAAATATATAGTACAAGGATACTTAAATAAATATTATAACTATATACAAATATACACCGATGCATCAAAAATACACTAGGGTAGGGATAGCATTTATTGTGCCACAGTTTCAAATAAAGGCAGGGAAAAGGATTAGTGATGGAGTATCGGTGTATACAGGAGAAATGCTAGCTTTGTTTTTAGTAGTTCAAGGGGTGGAAGAGGTCAGACCATTAAAATCTATCATTTACTCAGATTCTAGTTCTTCATTAGTCAGTTTGCAAAATAATCAGTCAGAAAGTAGACCAGATATATTAATTGAAATACAACAAACGCTTTACAGAATCAACATGATGGGGCTAACAGTAAATTTTGTTTGGGTTCCAGCACATCATGGGATTAAGGGGAATGAAATGGCAGACAGGATGGCTAAGGAGAGTACCAATCAGGTAAGGATAGATATTAATGTTAGTTTTAGTATAACAGAAATAAAGGGTATAATTAAACAGAAAACAAAAGAGAGGTGGCAAAAGTTATGGATAGAAGAAAAGAAAGGAAGGTGGTTTTATAAAATCCAAAAGAGAATTGGACAAATGAGAAAAACAGAAAGAAATAGGAGAGAAGAGACAATTATATCACGACTTAGGATTGGACACACTGGTCTAAATAGATCACTATTTTTGATAGGGAAACATCAGACAGGGAAATGTGACTGGGGAAGATGAGACATTGGAGCATGTTATGTTAAGTTGGAGGAATTATCTGTTTCAGAGAAACAAGTTAATAAGAAACCTTAGTAATATGAAAATGAAATTTGATATTGTTGATTTAAGGACTCGGGAAGCAGAAGATATCAGGCTATATTTGATTTTTTGAAACAGAGTAAGTTATATAATAGGATATAGTGGGTTGTTTGTGTTTGTTTTGTCATGTGGTCCACACTCCTTACCAGTTGGTGGCGGTAATGCTCACCCAACGTTTTTTTGCCAACCGCCAATAAATTTAAACAAGAAGAAGAAGAAGAACTCAAAACGGTTCTGATGCTCCGCGGAGCCTGTAGTGTCTGTGGGTCCGGCCCCGTGTTTCCGTGGATTCCGAGGCCGAAATGGAACGCAGCAAGGCGGCTGGAAGTGTGGAAGTGAGGCGGGTGATCGGAGCTCTCTGCCGGCTGCTGGCGGGGCTCGGTGTGGATCCTGTCCCCGCGCCGGACGCTTTCCGACGGGCCAAGTTTGGAGGAGGACCCGAGGTGGGCTCAACACGGTTTTGTTTGTGGTTCCGCTCGGTTCGGCTAGTACCTGCTAATAATACAGGCACATGTTTATTGCAGCGCCGTGAAGACAGTAAAAGATAGACATTGTAAGTGCGGCAAGCTCTCACTAGTCTAGTCCCTTAAAGCTCTTTCATACGCGACACGTTTCTTCTAGAAAAAAAGAGGTCTTGAATCCGACGGTCATCTTTCAGTCTTTACTTAACTTAAAAGAACATAAAAATAACAAACAGATTCAAAACAAATAGAAGGTGACGGTCAAAAGACTGTGTTACTCTCCAGGTGCCAGACTTCTACAAAGAGCAAGTACTTTCGTCTTGGATAAACTAATTAGTCGCTAACCAATCAAAAGGCACCATGTCATGAGCTCAAACACAATACAATTAAGACGCTTATCTTTTTCAAATAACAGAGGAAATACACAAACACAAATAACATTTTGTATTAGGTTCCAAAAATGTATATATGGCTCCTACATTTTCCGGCCCCTAATTGACTATGTATTAGCATATCAATTACAAACTCAACTTAAAATGGAGCCATAAATAGTCAAATATCTTAACAAAAACCTTGTTTTTTTTTTTTACTTGGTTACAAAAACAATCTTTTAATAAATTCTCTATTGTTTCATTCTCCTTGCAATAAGCACAATTTTGTAATCGGCCTTTGGATGATGCTTGTCTTCGTCTTGACTTCTGCGCTCCGAACCGTTCCTTTGGAGTCTGGCATGACGTTGACGATTCTACCCAACATCCAGGAATGTCTCTGAGAGGATGAATCAGCGACTAGTACGACATCTCCGACCTTGAAGTTTCGTTTTAGGCCGAGCCATTTTTGTCGTTCCTGCAATAGAGGCAGGTACTCCTGTGACCATCTTCGCCAGAACAAATCCGCCATATACTGGACTTGTCTCCATCGACGGCGAGAATAGACATCCTCCTTGATAAACGTACCAGGAGAAAAGGTAGGTTGTCCCTTCAGCAGAAGCAGATGGTTTGGCGTAAGAGGCTCGAGATCATTAGGATCGTCTGTGTTCATGGTTAAGGGTCTTCCATTGATGATACTCTCAACTTCACATAAAAGAGTCTGCAGTCCTTCATCATCCAGTATCTGTTGCTTAACAACGGAACTTATGACTTTTCTAACAGTACGTATCTGACGTTCCCAGACTCCTCCATGATGAGATGCAGCAGGTGAATTGAAAATCCACTGCACACCCTTTTGCATCATGGCGTCATTAATGCGAGAGTGGTCCAACTCTTTCAATGCCTCCCTTAACTCTCTCTCTGCTCCAACAAAATTTGTTCCATTGTCAGAGCGAATGATGGAAACTTGTCCTCTTCTGCTTTGAAAACGATGCAGAGCGTTAATACATGAATCTGTATCAAGTGACTGAGCAACTTCAATATGTACAGCTCTGACAGTTAGACATGTGAAAAGCACTCCATAACGTTTGACCTTGACACGCCCTCTTTTGACCTCAAAAGGACCAAAATAATCCACACCTGTGTTGGTAAAAGGTGGTTTATCAGGAAGCAGACGGTCGGGTGGCAGATCTGCCATTTTTTGTTGCCCTGGTTTTGCATGCAGTCTTCTGCAGAGGTTGCACTCTGAGATTACCTTTCTAACAGCTGTATTGGCTGCTGGTATCCAATATTTTTGTCGCATTCTGGCCAAAACATGATTTCTGCCACCATGTCCTGTCACTTGGTGAATATGATGCAGAATGAGGTTGGCTATTCTGTGATGTCTATGCAGAATGGCAGGATGCTTGGTCTCTTCTGGCATTTTCAATCTATTCAGACGTCCCCCTACTCTCAAAACACCATCTTGTAGGTATGGATCTAATCTGGAGGTTGGACTGGTTCTGCCCACCTGTGCGCTTCCATGCTCCAAAGTTCTGATTTCAACTGCATAAGTTTGTCTTTGACTGAACTTGACCAACTCTGTTTCAGCTTTGGACAAATCTTCAACAGTGAGCATTTTCTTTTCCAACTTTCTTTTAAATGTGATCATCTGTTGTTCAACTAAAATCTCAACTTTCTCTGGATCTTTTTCAGATTGCTGCACCTTTAGTACAGTTTCTTTTCTCTTTTTACTCAGGTATCTCAGAGTCTCTTTCAGGCGCAAAATCCAGGCAACGGCCTTTTTGAGCTTATGCCAGCTGGAATAATGCTCGATAAGTCGACTCATTGTCTCATCGTTTTTCCATGGTTTTGCACACGTCGTTGCAACTGTTGTTCTTACTTCATTCTGTTCCATTAGCCTAGAATGTTTAGGTTGTTTTGGCCAATGCTCTTCATTTAACAGGAAACTTGGTCCTTGAAACCAACTTACACTTCTGATGAAGCTTTCAATTTTCAAACCTCTTGATGCCAGATCCGCTGGATTTTGTGAACTGCTCACATATTTCCACTGAGATCGGTCTGTCAGTTCCCTGATCAAAGAGATTCGGTTTGCCACAAATGTTTTGAAGCGAATGCTGTCATTTTCAATGTAGCTCAGTACTGTGGTACTGTCGGTCCAGAAGACTGATTTCTTCAGTGGTAGTTGAAGTTCTTCTCTCAGCATCCGATCCACTTTGACTGCAACCACTGCTGCTGTTAATTCCATTCTTGGAATTGTCATTTGTTTAAGAGGTGCTACCCTGGATTTACCTATCAGGAATGACACTTGTGTTTCACCTCGTTCATTAGTCAACAAAAGATATGACACAACTCCATATCCATCCTGGCTAGCGTCGGAAAAGAGATGAATTTGTGCAGACTTTGTGGGTCCGAATGTAGCAGGCTTTACACATCTGCTCACACTGAGTTCAGAAAGCTTGTCGAGATCTGACAACCATCTTAGCCATGTCCGGCATGACTGTTCTGAGATTTCTTCATCCCATCCTCGCTTCTCTTTGCAAAGTTCTCTCAGAATAAGTTTAACAGGTAGAAGAAGTGGTGCCAAAAATCCTAAAGGATCATACACAGAGCTGGCAACAGATAAAATGCCTCTTCTTGTGCATGGCTTGTTTGGCAGCTGAACTTTGAACTTGAAGCTATCAGAACTTGTGCACCACTGCACGCCCAAAGCTCGTTCTACAGGAAGCTCATTGTGTTGCAAATCCAAATCTTTAACAACAGGTGCTCTTTCACTGTCAGGAATGGAGTACAACAGAGCTTTATTATTGCTCATCCACTTAGTCAAATGGAACCCACCACTTTCACACAATGTCATCAGTTCTTTTACTAGTTTAACTGCTTCTTCTTCTGTTGGCACTGACTTTAGACAGTCATCCATGTAGAAGTTCTTCAGAACTGTCTGTGTCGCTTCTGCTGATGTATTTGTATTTCCATCTTCAGCAGTTCTTCTCAGTGCATATGAAGCACAACTGGGTGATGACGTGGCTCCAAACAGGTGCACGCACATTCTGTATTCTGCCGCTTCTTTAGTTTCGTCACCATCTGGCCACCAAAGAAAACGCAGCAAGTCTGCATCTTCGTCTGGAACTCTGACTTGATAGAACATAGATTCAATATCTGCCATCATGGCGACGGGCTCCTGTCTAAATCTGAGTAAAACTCCAATAAGAGTGTTCATGAGATCAGGTCCTTGCAGTAATTGATCGTTCAATGAAACTCCCTGGTAAGAAGCGGTACAGTCAAACACAACTCGCAGTTTTTTCTTTTTTGGATGGTACACTCCATGGTGTGGAATGAACCATACTCGACCATCACTGCGACTCAGCTGTTCTTCAGGGACTCTTACAGCATAACCTTTTTTCAATATGTTGTCCATGAAAGCTTTGTAGTCTTGACAAAAGTCTGAATTTCTACTCAGCTTCTTCTTCAAAGAGTTAAGCCTTTGTTCAGCAATACCACGATTGCGTGGCAATATCACATTGTCATTTTTCAAAGGCAACTTGATGCAATAATGACCATTGATGAACTGTGCTGATGTAGTTACAGCATGCATGAACTGCTTATCCTGCTGAGACAGTTCTTGTTTGTCCTCATACTGTCGCTCTGGGAAATCTGCATTATACTGCTTCTCCAGCATGTCTTCAATGTTCAATACAGATATACGATTGACAAGAAAATCTTGTTTTTCAGTGACACGTGATTCACTATCTTGACATCTGCTGACTGGTCCATTTACCACCCAACCTAGGGCTGTTTTCACGGCATATGGTCCGTCATTCTGGCTGTTGACAATCTTCCATGGCTCCATAGCCTTGTGCGCATTAGCACCAATGAGAAGTCCAATATCTGACTCTAGTCTTGGAAGATGAACTTGTTTCAGGTAAGGCCATCTCTCCAAATCTTGCTCTTTTGGTATGTTACCCTTTGTTGCAGGAATGTCTGGTTGAGTGTACACATCTGGCAACATGATGAAGTCTTGTTCGTCAAGTCCACAAACCTCTAAATCTGTAAGGACATAACTACAGACTTTCTGTTCCTGTGTCATTGTTCGAAGAAGAATTTCTTTCTTTTTTCCTCGTACATTCAACTTTGTGGCCAGATCCTCAGTGCAAAAAGTTGCTGTGCTACCTTGATCCAGGAATGCATATGTCTTGATGATGGTTCTGTTTTTCTTGTGTCTTATCTGCACAGGCACAATGGGAAGTATGCATTCATTTTCTCCGGCCCCAGTGACTTCACCTTTTTTGGCTCCAGTGGACACAAGAGCACTTGTAACTTCGCTTGTGTTTTGTGGGTTGTCAACCACGTTTTCTTCTGACACAACATTCTGCTTCACCACATGTAGAATAGTTGGGTGCTTAAAAGAACACTCGGAACATGAGGCCTTTTTTCTACAAGCTTTATATAGATGACCTGCCGTTAGGCATCCAAAACAAAGACCATGTGACTTCAGAAACTGTATTCTGTCTTTCGAAGGCTTTTCTTTAATTTTGTTACAAACACTCAAAGCATGGCTGTTCTTACAATAAAGACATGGACTTTGAAAAGCACTGATGGTCTTGACTGAAGAAGTTGTTATGTCACGTTGACTCTTGATGGTATCCTTTTCGGTGCAGGATATATTCATGGCAAAACTGCTTCTCTTTGAAAGGCCTTTTAGTTGGTCAGACTTTTTCTTTGAGCTGCTCTGGTTAGCTGGTGTGACATCAAGAATATCTCCAAAAAGCGGATCATTAGCAACCTTTGCTTGTTGATAGATGAACTCTACAAGATCAGGAAATTTGGCTCGCGTTCCTTTTCTTTCTTGAATGCTGTAAGCATGGCTTCTCCATTTTTCTTTCAGTTTATATGGTAGTTTGTACAAGATGCTTTTCATGTTGGTTGGATTGTTCATTTCACTCATGTAGTCTACATCATTCACTGTGTTAGAACATCCAATCAGAAATAGTGCAAATGCATTCAGTCCTTTTCTGTCATCTGGTTTTATCTGAGGCCATTCCATAGCCTTTTTAATATATGCGGTGGCAATGGTCAACTCATCTCCATAGTGTTGATCAAGCAAAGCCCTTGCTTCTCTGTAAGCTCTGTCTGGCTTCATGTGCTCACAGCTGCGTACAAGATCTAGTGGTTCTCCGCCCGTGAACTGTTCTAGATAATATAGCCGATCTTGTTGACTGTCAGTTTGGTTCTCAATAGCATGTTCAAAAGCTCTTATGAACGATCTATATGAAAGTGGGTCACCTGTAAATACTGGAATTTCTCTATGAGGAAGTCGAGATATACTATGTTGTTTTATGAGCATCTCAGTATGGTGATTTTGTTGCTGCAGAACCTGGTACAGATCATCCGGAAATGAATCAGAACATTGAGCATGTGTTGAAATGCCTTTTAAGTGAGGCTTCCTTGATACTGGAGGATCCATATTTGCCTGTTGTTCATCATCTGAGAACATTTCTTGCCTTTCTGATTTGCTCGAAGAATGAACAGATTCAACTTTAAGTCTTGAAATAGCTTGTAAGGAATTAATCTCAGACCTTTGAGCATCTTCATTCTCTTCATACACCTTTAATTTTGCATCCGAAATGGCAAGCTTCATTTCAATTTCTAGTTGCTCTTTTTTAAACTTGAGACGGGCTTCTTCTACTTCAATTGCTTCTTTCTTTTTCATCGCTGCTGCTTTTGCTAAAAGCGCTTCACGTTCTGCTTTAATTTTCAGCCGCATTGTACTTGTACTTGATCCTTGCGATGTGCAGCTTGCAACTGAGTTAGCCTTTGAAACACTGTCGTGTGGATGTACATCTTCCTCAGGAGAGCATTTGACATCTTTTATCCATTCTTTAACGCTTTGTAAGAAAAGTTTAAACTCAGAATGTCTACCCTCGAACACATCTTGGTCTTCACGTTTATCATCTTCACTTATCAGTTCACATAGTTCGTAATTAATGCGTTCATACTCTCGCAGACATTTGACAAACATTGGAAAAGATTCTTCATTTATGAAATCAGCATTGCATTCATTCTGTTTCAATCTTTCAATGTTATTCTTCTCTTTTGTCAACTGTGACAGCTTTCCTCTTCTTTCTCCTTTTAATCTAGTGATTTTGTCATCTCGAGCTCGTTCTGTGGGCTTTGGCTCCCTCTTCTGTCCAACCTGCGCAACTTCACTATCGTCAGCCATTTAGTCCCGTTTTATTTTACTTTAAATCTTCACACATAAACTGTGAGTCTCCAAACAGCTTCTTACTCTTCCAAAAAGTTCACAAACATGTGTGACAGAGTTTCTTTATGTGCAGGATTTCTTATCCGTAGTTCACGGGATTTATCTAGTTGACACGTGCTGGCTTAGTTAGCAAGTTAGCTTAGCAACCGAGCTGATGCGGGGGAAGCTTATGTCGCCCTTGATAACAACTTAGTACTTACGGATTGTATTATTTCAACTCCGTCGTTTCCCTCAGAATTGAATCTCCGTTCGTCTGTAAGTCCTCTTTTCGTTTTTACTTAGTCTTGAAAGAGTCTTCTCATGAGAAAATAGTCTTTTGACTTGATGTAAGTGCGGCAAGCTCTCACTAGTCTAGTCCCTTAAAGCTCTTTCATACGCGACACGTTTCTTCTAGAAAAAAAGAGGTCTTGAATCCGACGGTCATCTTTCAGTCTTTACTTAACTTAAAAGAACATAAAAATAACAAACAGATTCAAAACAAATAGAAGGTGACGGTCAAAAGACTGTGTTACTCTCCAGGTGCCAGACTTCTACAAAGAGCAAGTACTTTCGTCTTGGATAAACTAATTAGTCGCTAACCAATCAAAAGGCACCATGTCATGAGCTCAAACACAATACAATTAAGACGCTTATCTTTTTCAAATAACAGAGGAAATACACAAACACAAATAACATTTTGTATTAGGTTCCAAAAATGTATATATGGCTCCTACAGACATTGTAAATAACCTGATGCCCAGAAACTATGGAAGCCCTACAGGGCCAACATTTACTGAACGTAGTATGGCAAGCAATTAATGCAAAACAGGAAACAGTTTAGACAAACACTAAACCAAGGTCATGACTTTAAGTTAAAATTTCAGAACGTTATTTCATTTCAAAATCTAACTTCCTTCATCTGCATCGTTTCTAGATCCTTGTCAGATTAAACAAGTTTCCGGCTCTAGAAGGATTCCTGAGCAAAGAATCGAGTTAATTTTTTTTTATCAAAGAGCTTATCACGACTTGAGTCATGTGACTCAGACTTGACTCACTAATTTAGTAACTTTAGACATCATAAAATAAGACTTTGGACTTGACTTGGACTTGAAAAGACTTGATACACCAAACAGCAAGTGTTTCAAGGACAAAGCGCCGGCTCACCGAGGGAACCGGACCAGGTGCTTGAGCCAGTGCCCTCTGCCCCTGTTTCTTCTCCTTGTTGCTACGACAACCACAGCTTACCTGCAACTTATCTGCAGACCCTGTGTATTCTGAGACGACAGCAAAGACAGTGGAGAAGTCCTCCAGAACAACAGAACCGGGTCAGGTCCAGACAGAACCCAACAGAACTGGCTCAGGTCCAGACAGACCCCTTCCTAGGAGCATGCTCAGCTGCAGCTGGAGGCATTGGGCTGTACGGGAGCCCAGAGCTGCCATTAATGTGGTGTAGACTGCAGCGGCCGTGATGGCTTCCTTGAAGTCAGTGGATGTCTTTCCTCCAGCCAGCTGAATCGTTTCATGAGAAGACGATTCATATCGGCTGAAAGAGCATTGGTATGTTTTCTGATTCTCTGCTGCGTCACATTTATTGCCATCATCCCTCCAACATGGCAAACTAGTTATGAGCTCAGGTCAGAGGTCAAGCAGCTTTTCATTTCACTGACAGGAAAGCGGGTTGTGAGAAGGAAGACATGGGGCAAAGGTCAACAGGTCGGGTTTGAACTTATTGGGGGGTAAAAATGATAAAAATAATGTTTTATTCGGTTGTATAAATTAAATAATGTACCGTATTTTCCGCACTACAAGGCGCACCTAAAAGCCTTCAATTTTCTCAAAAGCCGACAGTGCCCCTTATAATCCGGTGCGCCTTATATATGGACCAATATTGAGCCACAGCAGGTCTCGCAACTACGGTAAGCAGCCGCCGACTTCATTTTCCCTCGTAGAAGAAGAAACCCAGCGGTGCAGGCTGGGTTTTGTGTAAAGACCCCAAAATGGCTCCTATTAAGAGACACACTTACGACGCAGAGTTTAAGCTCAAGGCAATCAGTCACACAGTAGAACATGGGAACAGAGCAGCAGCCAGAGAATTTAACATGAACCAATCAATGGTTATAGCGGAAGTGGATCTATATTGTGATTTGATTTACCGTAACAGTATCAGACTGTTTTTTACGTGTTTATTGAAGCGAGGAAAAGTTCCCCTCCACTATATGTTACACCTTGCTGTTGTTAAAAGATAAACTGTGTCACAAAAATACCACGTCACTGACTTTACCTCGGGGAAAATAATAAAACAGCTGTTTATTCATTTTGGGAATGAACAGAGTTTTCAGAACGCTGGTTTGTAATCTATTAATAAAGTTTGACTGACCTATCTGACTGTTTTGTTGACATTCCCTTTAGCGCAGCTCCATCTAATGGATGCATAATGTAACCCCAGCCTCTACTGTAGTGTCTATTCTATGAACCTTATATATGAAAAAAGTTTTAAAATAGGCCATTCATTGAAGGTGCGCCTTATAGTGCGGAAAATACGGTAATGTTATTGATATAATACCGTAAAAGCAGGTGCTCTTGGTTATCAGCCTGATCAATGTTACATAATAATAAACCCATCATGGTGATTTTAGCTCATTGTGGTGGGAATAATGTTAGTGGCATAAATATTAATAATTGTTATTAGAGCTGATTAAATCATTTCAGGATCGATGGCGGTTAGTTTACATGTTTCAATAAATGAAACACAAAGGAATAATTGTTGGGTGATTAATTCAGCTTTCATCTGGGAAATAATTTTCACATCACTGCAGATTAAATTGACAATATGCCTGGAAATCATTATTAGTAATAGTCAATGGTCACGACATTGATAATTCTAGAGCTGTGCCGATCGATCGACCACAGATCATTATCGGCAGGTTTCTGTGAAAAAGTGTGTGATCGTTGATCGCCGATCACCAAAACCGATCAGTCGTATCTCACTTCTCAGCCTGCAGCTGGTCTCCTCTTTCCTTCTCGCTGCCCAGGCGCGCAGCAACAAACCGAAAGGGATGTGGTGGCAAACTTTAACGCTCAGAGTGAACGGGAACGTTTGCGTGTTGCTATGGAAAAACCAGCACTAAGCGGAGTATGGCTACACCCAGGCTCAGTCAGGAGGAAAAAGACGTCTGGAGCGATCAGTCAGCAGGTAGAGCAGCACAGCTACCAACACGGTCACAAAGCTAAACAAATAACCCCAACAATAACTCAAGTCTTGGAGCTGCGGAGTGAGACGCTGGTTCTGCTCCCGCTGATGGACCGCCGCTACTGGTGGTGATATTTCACAGAACTGTCACAGCGAGCAGCTGCTGAGCTGCAGCAGGGAACTGAAACTGATTTTACATATTAGTAAAACTTTTGCTATATCCTAACATAAGACAGATAATCTCTGATAAATAATCGATCGATCTCTGCCTCCTCCAGGCATGCTGTAGAATTACTGAACTCGGTCAGAACCAACCAATCAGAACCAGTATTACTCAGCTAGCCAATCAGAACCAGTATTACTCAGCTAGCCATGCCATCAGGAAGTTTTGATTCAGTAACTCAAGATTATTTATTTTGATGCTTTTGACTTTAACAAATGTTTCCTTTTCTACTTGACGTTATTTGATCTCTGTGTTGTGAGATTTATTTGACTCATGAATAGGCCTGTCGCGATAAACGATAAATCGATTAATCGTACGATAAATTAAAACTATCGACGTCATTTTAATTATCGGCATTATCGTCTCTTCCAGCCTTTTTCTCTTTCTGTTAATGACACTGAATGAAAAAAGGCTCAACTCCGGTGCTCTCCACTGACCCTCCTTCCTCATTTCCTTAGTGTAAAGCCCAGCCTGCACTATCTTATCCTGCACCATCTTAGAGCTGTCGGCTGATTGTCGGCCCATTTTCAAAACCTGACAGACCCACACATTAGTCGACAGAAATCCTAGGTATAACGGTTCGATCAGATTCGTTCCTGCCATGTGGTGTCCAACAATGGGCACAAAATAATGGCTACAAGTCCAGTGAACTAATTTTAAAACCAGGCATTAATCAATGCTTTACTACAATCTACCTGCAATGCATGTGGCTAGTGTCAGCGTAAAGTCCTGACTGAATGAAAATCATTATAACTTATTTACGTCACGTTAACGAAGAACAGCTGAAAAGTTACCGGGTTTATCAACTGCGGTAGCAATTTCGCTCCAACTCCTCCTCTTGTCATTTCTATATTCTTTGCATGTTGAATAAACATTAATGTTGTTTCCACATATCATCTCCAATGTCCGCTGGACTTCGTGTTGCGCCGTGTCAGCTGTTTGGGATTCCCCTCCGTAATTTCCCCTCAGAAAGCAGGAGGAGAATCCGCGCTTTCTGATTGGCTGCCTGTCACATTCAACAGGCTGCTTTAAAGCTCCCAGTCTGATTTCCCGACTGGCAACAACGATCTACCGTAACACACCACACACTACAGGATGATCGGTTATGAAATCGCAAGCGACAATCTTAGAAAGACCAACGATCTAAGATTGTCATAAGGGGAAAAATAGGAGCAAAAAATCATGTAGTGTGAATTATTGCATCAGGTAGTCGATGTGCCCATCTTCTCTATTTAAATCTAATTATTACTGAAGGGCAACATAATATACAGACTTCATAATCTGCACTCTTTTGGTTGAATGCAGTATTTATTTCCACTTTGGCTTTATGTTGTTTAGTTTTTAATTCAAGTACATTTTTGTTAATGGAGACTGAGAATCCATTTTATTTTTGGTTGTTTTGTTTATTTAGTTTATCAGTTCCAGTGTTAAATATTATTTTGAAAATAAAGTGTATCTATCTTTGGCAGGAAATCACATGCATTATTACATCATTTCCATTAAATCAGTGTAAAAAGGTCTTCAAACAATATTATCGTTTATCGCAATAATTTTTGAGACAATTAATCGTTCAGCAAAATTTGTTATCGTGACAGGCTTGAGCAAGTGTGCAGGAAGCAGGCAGGAAGCAGCTGACCCTCAGAAGATCTAAGTCCGCAGCTCAACACTGATAGGACCCGGACAGACATGGACAATAGTCTAGTCTGTCCTGCCACTCTTTACTGCCTGTTGCTTTAAATGCTGCCATTAATGGGCTGAACTCTGCAGCCTGGGTCAAGGGTCAAGGTTGGGCTCACCTTAAACCTCTAGAAAGGGTTTATGTTAATATGTTTCTGGGTGTAATGATAGATGACAGAATCAGTTGGAAATCTCATATTAAACATTTACAGAATAAACTAAGTCCTGGCCAAAGCTAGACATGTTCTGAATAATAAACCACTTCATATTCGATTTAACTCTCTGATTTTGCCATATTTAACATATTGTTCAGAGGTTTGGGGAATTAATTACAAAAGTTTTTACATCCACTGAGTGTCTGACAGAAACTTTAGAATCATAAATAATCTTGGTTATTATGGGAACACAAACCTGTTTTCTTAAAATGTAGAATTGTTAAAGTTGAAGATCTGGTGGAATTTAAAATTGCTCAAATTATGTTTAAGGCATCTAATAAACTTCTGCCTGATCTCAGACATAACATGTTTTTATGAGATAAAACTGAAACTGAAACTTAAAGATTCATAGTTTATGAACAAAAGAAGAGTTTTTGTATCTCAATTCATGGGGTAAAAATGTGGAACAAGTTAAATGAGGAGTTAAAGCAAAGTCAAAATTTAATACAATTTAAAAGGAAATATAAGGAGGTCATTTTCACAAGATGTAGAAATATGAGTGAACGTTAGCTCTAATATGTAAATTGAGGCTAACGCATATCAGTGTGTGGGTGTGTATACTTAGACATATGTAAACCCAGATAAAATGAATTAATCTGTTTTTATTTTTGATTGGATTTATTCATGAAAATCTGAAATATTGATCTGAAAATATTGTATGAGTTTCTTCATCCATTTCGAGCATTTTAAGATTACTGTGGTACAAAAATTGTCTTCAGCTTTCCTTGTTTTCTCCTAATAATCAAAGTGTAGAAAAGCAGCCAGAGCCCCCCCTGGTGGCTGCAAGCGGAACTGACCAGGTGCTTAACGGGTCGCTCATGTTGCTGAGGTTAAAGGTCATCCTCAGTCATGTCAGAGACTCAGTTATCACGGTGTGAATACTTTATTCCTTTATTAACTGGAATCATGGAGAACAACTTTTCCTCCTCTCCAGGAAACCGAGAGTCTCCGGGGTCAGAGGTCAGAGGACAATCCGGCCTGCAGGTCTCCTGTCTTCTCTGTTCCCTCCGTCCGTCAGGTGTGGCGTTCCCAGTCAGGGAAAAACCCTGATTTAGATCGGAGCGGCAACGACGATCTACCGTAACACACCACACAATCTTAGAAAGACCAACGATCTAAGATTGTCATAAGGGGAAAAATAGGAGCAAAAAATCATGTAGTGTGAAATATTGCATCAGGTAGTCGATGTGCCCATCTTCTCTATTTAAATCTAATTATTACTGAAGGGCAACATAATATACAGACTTCGTAATCTGCCCTCTTTTGGTTGAATGCAGTATTTATTTCCACTTTTACTTTATGATGTTTATTTTTTTTTTTCAAGTGCGTTTTTTGTTAATGGAGACTGAGAATCCATTTTATTTTTGTTTTTGGTTGTTTTGTTTATTTTGCTTATCAGCTCCAGTGTTAAGTGTACTTTTGAAAATAAAGTGTATCTAACTTTGGCAGGAAATCGCCTGGATTATTATGTCATTTCCATTACATCAGTGTAAAAAGGTTTTCAAACAATATTATCGTTTATCGCAATAATTTTTGAGACAATTAATCGCTCAGCAAAATTTGCTATCGTGACAGGCCTACTCATGAATAATTTATGGCTGAGAGTCTTAATGTTAAATATTATTTTACTGATTGCAGGTTTTTCAGTCCTTTTCACTGAATAGCTGCTGTTTTTAGTCTGCAAGTATTTTGCATGTTTTATGTCTAAATTAGTTGAATTTATTACTGGATCATTTTTCCATTTTGCCAGATCACATAGTAGGATTTATATTTAAAGTGAAAAATGTACAGCCAACCCAGGAAGATGAGCAATGATCGGCCCTCGTGTGACTGGAATCGGCTGCAAAATACCTGATTGGAGTGTCAGTAATCAATTACTGATAATTGATTAAGCTCAAGCATTAGTTGATCAGGTTATTGTTTCCCCCTCAGCACTTTAAATTTGAAGGTGCAAACTCTGCTACCCCTTTCGTCTCGTCAATGCAGAACAAACAGGGACCCGGTTCTGACCCATTTCAGAACCGGGTCAGAACAGTTCTGACCCGGTTCTGACAATTCCGGGTCAGACCCGGTTCTGACCTGGTTTTCACCCGGTTCTCACCTGGTTCTCACCCGGTTCTGACCTGATTCTGACCCGGTTCTGACCCAGTTCTGACCTGGTTTTCACCCGGTTCTCACCTGGTTCTCACCCGGTTCTGACCTGATTCTGACCCGGTTCTGACCCTGTTCTGAGCCTGAGGAACACCAGCAGCTCTTCATGTGCATCTGCTTCACATTTCCTTCATGCTTAATAAAAATGTTCAAAACTGCTTTAAAATAACAATCAGTGTCTAAACTCAAGATGAAGAAATTTCTGCTGAATTATTGGCAGTAATAATAACTATAATAATTAACAACAATAATAATAATACTGGGATATTACACTGACTGCTCTCTTCATATCATCGGGCTTTGACTGGTTCTGATAACTGGACCTGAATGAAACCTGCTGGTTCTGGTTCTGATAACTGGACCTGCTGCTTGTTTTCCTGCAGGATTCCTTCTGGCTGCTGCTCTCCAACATCCTTCAGAGGTCAGGGGTCATTTCCTCTGATACCATCTGCCAGTCGACGGGAGGTCAGTCTGCTCTTCATCCTTATTGCAAGGTCAGAACTGGGTCAAAACCGAGTCAGAACCAGGTCGGAACTGGGTCGGGTCTCGGATGTAACTGGAAGTCCGTTTGGACCGGCCCTGACCCGATTCTGTTTCCCTCCAGGGAGCAGGGAGCTGGTGGCGGTGGGCCTTTGGCAGAGCGGTTACCATGGCGACTTGACATCGGGAGGGTCCGGTGGCTCCGGTTCCGACCCGCTGCTGGCGCTGGGCTGGCTGCTGGCCCAGGGGGTTCTGGAGAAGCTGCTGGCGGGTCAGGTCGCCGAGCTGGACCGCACGCTGTTGGACACCGGCCCGGCAACGACCAGAACCAGAACTTTAAAACCCGCCGGGCCGGACAGCGTCTCGCTGAGGACGCTGCAGTGGCTGATGGGACGTCTGAGGCACCAGGGACGGACGCTGCTGTCCACCGCGGGAGGACGGACGCGAGCGCTGCACGACGTAAGGAGACACATGTCCTCTGGGGGGCGCTGTCCCTCTGTGTGTAGTAGTTTGATGACATCACTTAAGCCCCGCCCACTCAGAGGACACAGTGAAGGTTATTGGGTGACTGCTTCAGGCTGTGCTGTGTCCATTAATCCATAGTATCCACATGATGTGTTCAAATGCCAATCATTCGCCAATCATTCGCCACTGGACAGGAAGTATCAATAACTTCTGTCGGATTTTGGCCAAAAGTTTAAGGCGTTGCAACCAACTCTTACAGAACTGGACTGACGGCCATTTTGAAGTTTCACCCAATGTGCCGCCTAGTGGACAGGTGTGTGAATGGCATGAGAACCGGTGGGGAGCCCTACCCTCTCTGCTGCAGCGTACTGCCAGAGCAGAACCTGACCAGAACCTGGAGGTTCTGCTCTGTAGGTACGTGTTTCTGGACTAAAATCCTGGTTATGGATCTGATGTTCTGAGGAACTGCATGTTGGGCTTCATACGCTGGACCAGAACCGTCAGCAGGAACAGGACCGGGCGGGTCCGTGTGGGAGGAACCAGGCTCTCCTTCATGGAGAATGCTAAAGGGCTCGCACTAGCAAAGCGCATAATTCCCACTCTGGATAGTAGCCACAGCGGCCGTGCACCGGCGCCCCCTGTTGGGGCGTCTGACCAACACCAGCAGGCGAGGCGGGTGGAGCAGGGAACTGCTGCCGCCATGATGAAGAGGCAGCTGAATATTAGTCAGAAAATCAATAAGTAGTTTTGAACAACAGGTGAGCTATAACTTCACTATTTCTTCCTCAGGTACTTTCCACCAGCCAGGTTTGCTCTCCGGCTCCCCCTGCTGGCCAAAGCTCTGCGGCGCTGACAGAGGTTTGTTTAAAGCATCTAAAGCAGGAGAGCTCAAGTCCAGGCCTCAAGAGCCACTGGATCCTTACTCCAGCAGACCGGGGTCAGCTTTGAACAGGCCTGGTAACAAGTCATTCATTTGATCCAGTGTGTTGGAGCAGGGAAGCATCTGAAAGTTGCAGGATGGGAATTCTCCAGGACTGGACTTGAGCTCCGCTGATCTAAAGTGCAATTTCAGCCTGGTGATAAATTAAAGGAAGGAAATAATGTTTCTGTGTCAGAACTGTGTGTTTGGACCTGCTTCTGGTTCTGCTGCTTGGGAACCATAGCAGTCTCCTCTGGTTCTGTCCCAGAGTCTCCTTCATGGTTTGGGTCAAGATCCATGAGTAGAGGCTGAAACTGAACTGGTACCAGTTCTGTGGGGGTGAGATCCCTAATCACGCCACGATGGCGTGATTAGGGTTCCTTCCCCAGGAGGCACCTGGTTTCCTCCCAGCGGTTCTGGCTGGAGCGGTTAGAACTGGGTTAGCCAGAGCGCTGCTGCTGGCTTCCTGGTCGCCTCATCAGAACCGTTGGTACCTGAACTGATGTGGGTCGGATGGTTGGTGTCTGTGGTGATTGTTGCACCTTCTGTCTTGTCGGCCGGTTCTGGTTCCGGGTAAGAAGCAGACAGGAAGTTGGACTCCTTACTCCTCCTTCTTCCTGTTGCAGGACAGCGTGTGCGTCCAGCAGCTCTGTGACGTCCTGGAGGCGTACCTGAGTTGGAGACGGGTCGAGGACGTCTTCTGGACCTGGATGGTGGGTTGGTTCCACTCGGTACCGGTACCAGAACCCGGGTTCTGCTGCTCAACTCATCAGGTCTGTGTCTCTGCAGGACAGCGTGGCAGACCGTCGTCACGCCGGTCCCCAATCCGCCACGTCCTTAAGGGGACTGGGGATGTGTCACCATGGCAACCAGGGGCTGGCCCAGCTGGAGCAGTTGCTGATGAGATTGCCCATCACGCAGGTACACAGCGTTAAAGTGTCGACACCCAGTTTTCAGCCCTTGCAGTTTCTGCTGTAGAAATCTGGTAATCAACTCGTTACAAACCAACACAACCAGAACCTTCCACACAGCAGGAAGTAGACAGCCAGTGTTTAATTATCGGCTTTATCGTTTCTTGCGGCCTTTTTCTCTTTCTGTTGATGACACTGAATGAAAAAAGGCTCAACTCCGGTGCTCTCCACTGACCTCTGACCTCATTTCCTCAGTGTAAAGCCCAGCGCACACTACACGATCTTAGAGCTGTTGGCCGATTGTCGGCCCATTTTCAAAACCTGACAGACCACACATTAACGGTTCCATCGGGTTCGTTCCTGCCGTGTGGTGTCCAACAATGGGCACAAAATAATGGCTACAAGTTCAGTGAACTAATTTTAAAACCAGGCATTAATCAATGCTTTACTACAATCTACCTGCAATGCATGTGGCTAGTGTCAGCGTAAAGTCCAGACTGAATGAAAATCATTAGAACCTATTTATGTCACGTTAACGAAGAACAGCTGAAAAGTTACCGGGTTTATCAACTGCGGTAGCAATTTCGCTCCAACTCCTCCTCTTGTCATTTCTATATTCTTTGCATGTTGAATAAACATTAATGTTGTTTCCACATATCATCTCCAATGTCCGCTGGACTTCGTGTTGCGCCGTGTCAGCTGTTTGGGATTCCCCTCCGTAATTTCCCCTCAGAAAGCAGGAGGAGAATCCGCGCTTTCTGATTGGCTGCCTGTCACATTCAACAGGCTGCTTTAAAGCTCCCAGTCTGATTTCCCGACTGGCAACAACGATCTACCGTAACACACCACACACTACAGGATGATCGGTTATGAAATCGCAAGCGACAATCTTAGAAAGACCAACGATCTAAGATTGTCATAAGGGGAAAAATAGGAGCAAAAAATCATGTAGTGTGAATTATTGCATCAGGTAGTCGATGTGCCCATCTTCTCTATTTAAATCTAATTATTACTGAAGGGCAACATAATATACAGACTTCATAATCTGCACTCTTTTGGTTGAATGCAGTATTTATTTCCACTTTGGCTTTATGTTGTTTAGTTTTTAATTCAAGTACATTTTTGTTAATGGAGACTGAGAATCCATTTTATTTTTGGTTGTTTTGTTTATTTAGTTTATCAGTTCCAGTGTTAAATATTATTTTGAAAATAAAGTGTATCTATCTTTGGCAGGAAATCACATGCATTATTACATCATTTCCATTAAATCAGTGTAAAAAGGTCTTCAAACAATATTATCGTTTATCGCAATAATTTTTGAGACAATTAATCGTTCAGCAAAATTTGTTATCGTGACAGGCTTGAGCAAGTGTGCAGGAAGCAGGCAGGAAGCAGCTGACCCTCAGAAGATCTAAGTCCGCAGCTCAACACTGATAGGACCCGGACAGACATGGACAATAGTCTAGTCTGTCCTGCCACTCTTTACTGCCTGTTGCTTTAAATGCTGCCATTAATGGGCTGAACTCTGCAGCCTGGGTCAAGGGTCAAGGTTGGGCTCACCTTAAACCTCTAGAAAGGGTTTATGTTAATATGTTTCTGGGTGTAATGATAGATGACAGAATCAGTTGGAAATCTCATATTAAACATTTACAGAATAAACTAAGTCCTGGCCAAAGCTAGACATGTTCTGAATAATAAACCACTTCATATTCGATTTAACTCTCTGATTTTGCCATATTTAACATATTGTTCAGAGGTTTGGGGAATTAATTACAAAAGTTTTTACATCCACTGAGTGTCTGACAGAAACTTTAGAATCATAAATAATCTTGGTTATTATGGGAACACAAACCTGTTTTCTTAAAATGTAGAATTGTTAAAGTTGAAGATCTGGTGGAATTTAAAATTGCTCAAATTATGTTTAAGGCATCTAATAAACTTCTGCCTGATCTCAGACATAACATGTTTTTATGAGATAAAACTGAAACTGAAACTTAAAGATTCATAGTTTATGAACAAAAGAAGAGTTTTTGTATCTCAATTCATGGGGTAAAAATGTGGAACAAGTTAAATGAGGAGTTAAAGCAAAGTCAAAATTTAATACAATTTAAAAGGAAATATAAGGAGGTCATTTTCACAAGATGTAGAAATATGAGTGAACGTTAGCTCTAATATGTAAATTGAGGCTAACGCATATCAGTGTGTGGGTGTGTATACTTAGACATATGTAAACCCAGATAAAATGAATTAATCTGTTTTTATTTTTGATTGGATTTATTCATGAAAATCTGAAATATTGATCTGAAAATATTGTATGAGTTTCTTCATCCATTTCGAGCATTTTAAGATTACTGTGGTACAAAAATTGTCTTCAGCTTTCCTTGTTTTCTCCTAATAATCAAAGTGTAGAAAAGCAGCCAGAGCCCCCCCTGGTGGCTGCAAGCGGAACTGACCAGGTGCTTAACGGGTCGCTCATGTTGCTGAGGTTAAAGGTCATCCTCAGTCATGTCAGAGACTCAGTTATCACGGTGTGAATACTTTATTCCTTTATTAACTGGAATCATGGAGAACAACTTTTCCTCCTCTCCAGGAAACCGAGAGTCTCCGGGGTCAGAGGTCAGAGGACAATCCGGCCTGCAGGTCTCCTGTCTTCTCTGTTCCCTCCGTCCGTCAGGTGTGGCGTCCCCGGCTGCAGGCTGGGGCCCGAGGGCCGCCTGCAGCCCCCCCGGCTTTAGAGCGCCTCCTGCAGGCGGAGCGGCTGCTGCTGCGGCACAAAGCGGCGCGGCGCCTGGCCAACAGGAAGCGGCTGCGGCTGCTGATGCGGCAGCTGCGGCGGCGGGTCTTCGTCCCGCTGTAGGGGAGGAGCTGTTGGTGTTGATGGAGAGTGGAGCGGCGTTTGGATCAGAACCGGTTCCTCTGCTGGTCAGAAACCTCAACGTATCGATACGTCAGCTGGTCTTCTGGTGCCGTGGCGATCACCATGAGAACTGAACTGCATCCATTTTGATGTGATTCTGATGTCAAACCCAGAAAACAGGACTTTACTCCAGAAATGTTCGGTTCTGGTCGGATTCTGGGAAACTACGACTGACTGCGGGTCACTGCTGGAGAAGCGGGATCCCAGCATGACTGTGGAAAGCTGAGTGGAAGGAAGAAGTTTGGTAGATAGAGGTTCTGAATGTTTTGAACAGAAATAAATATTTCATCTGGGGAGGAATGAATGTCAGAATATCTGAACATTTTATTTTCATGTCTGAAAAATGGAGGTTTTATTTCCTGATGGAGTCAGAACCAGAACCTGTGGACCGAATGTCTGAGCTCCAAACGGACCTGATCAACCTCTGGAAACGTTTGGGATGGAAAATGGAAAATTAGCAAGAAGACTAAATGTGTCAATACTAGAGGCTGAACACCAGGGGTCAGACTAGAGCGACGAAATTCTCACAGCAGAAATCATGGAGAATAAAAGAACATGTTGCCAGAAATCTTTCTACATCCAGGAGGCTGCGGCCAGAACTTCAGACGGTCCAGCTCTGGATCCACAGAGAACCGCAGTTCTGGTTCTGTAGCTTTGGATCCGTCCAGGTAAGAAGAACTTCTACGGCTGTAGAGCAAAAATAAAGCGTTAGTCGGTTATCACGAGCCGCAGACCAGCTTTCATCAGAACATTTGCAGTCTTTATTGACGTCATCTCCTCCTCCACACCAACAAGCACCGTCTACAACACTCAACAAACGGCCCCAGGTGTGGCCCCAGGTGAGGCCCCAGGTGACATCAGGAGTTCACCACCAGCAGCTTTTGCATGTAGGAGTTGAGCCACTTCTGTCTCTCCATGGAGGTGAGGAGTTTGCTCTTCTCCCTGAAGGCGGCGTCGTCCGCCACCACCATGTTCCTCTTCACCATCCGGGCCCCTTCTGACGCCCACTGCGCCGGCCAGACGCTGGAGATGACATAGACAATTAGGGACTCTGGACGTTTTGTCCTGTCCAGCAGGGTGAGCCAAGACAGATTTGCTTTCAGAAGTGGAGCAGTAAGTGTAATTGTGAGGGACCAGACTCAAACGAGGAGAAAAAAGTGTTCAAAGTAGAAAAAGTTCAATTTAATTCTTCCAAAAATAGCAAGCAAAACATAAAGATTTAATGCAAAAATAAGTCAAAGAATAAATAACAATTTTGGGCCCAATTTAACTGAGGTCAACTGACCTCCAAACAAAGAACAAAAGGCTTAAATAGGGTGGAGTAACTTAAATCTACCACATGAAGGAGGCACGACAACAAAAGGACAAATAAATAGAAAATTAACTAAAGCATCTTATGAAACAAAGAAAGCAAAACTAACTTTTACTTAGCAGAAACAATAATAAGTGAATATTTAAGTGACAAAATGAACTAATTAAAAACAACTTGAAGCAAGTTTCCCCCTTCAAAACAAAAGGCTGGTCCAGGTTTCCTGCTCCAGCTGGTTTGAATCAGCAGAACCTCAAACAAAAAGCGATTATAAATAAACCATTTGACAGACATTAACTAAAATGTTCACCCATTAGAAAATATAAGTCTAAATGAACTAACGAACTGAAACATAGAAACTGTAACTAATATAAAGAAAAATACTAACACGACAGTAAAGCTCCACCTGATGTCACATGTAGAGGGACTATTTCTTAGTAAACATGGCGGATGAGCGCGCGACCAGACTGCAGGAAAAAAAGCCAGTTGCCATGGTTACCTGCCTTGTCTTGCTGTTTTAATATCAGCTATCATGTTGCTGTGGTAAAATAAGTTATGAGATGCCTGCAGGTTAGAAGACAAAATGCCCCAAAGTTCAGTGGCCGGATATTACGCACTATTTTGAAGTACTTCTGTTCCGGTGAGATGAGCCCCTCTGAAAACGAGACTAGCGTTTCCATGGTGATGAGGGAGCGGGTGGAAAACCAACAGCGTTTTTCCCTTCAGGTTTTAACGAAGAATCAGAAATGAAAAGTTCAACAGGCTGAAGCACTAAAAATAAAACCTCCAATCAGACGCTGCGCTGCTGGTCTGTGCTGGCTAAGCAGAATAATATTTTCTTTCTGTCTTTCTGCAGGAAGACGACCGGACCGGACCGGACCGGACCGGACCAGCCACTCGGCTTCTGCTGGGTTCTGCTAAAGGCTGCGGGTCGGTCGGTCCCAGATTCAAACCAGACTTCAGACCTTCACCTGGTTCTGCCAACTTCTTACAGATAAACAGGAAACGACGATTTCTGAAAACAAATCAGTCATTGATATTCTGGTTCTGGTCCAGAGTACACAACCAGCACGGGTCCATTTTCCGTCTGCTGGGTCGGTCCGGCAGACGGTTCTGTTTGGACCCAACCCAGGCTGGTAGAAACTGGTAAGCGCTTCCTGAACACCAGGGGGCAGCACAGAAACAACCCAGACCTGCAAGAAGCTGGAAAAAAATTAATAAAACTGAATTTTTAATCCTTTAAACGTAAAACTTTGAAACTCGACAAACGGAGAAACAATAATGTTGGATGAACAGAAACCGGCTCGGTTCTACTCATTCATCTGCATCTGGGTTCAGTTGTTCTGTCTACATTGAGCGCTTCTTCTAATGATGATTAATGGTCTGATTCTCATGCTGGCGCCCCCTGCTGCTCCATCTACGGTATTTTATTGAATCGAACTAGAAAAAGTATCTCTGGGTCGATTTGCCTCATTTCATCTTCTGGAAGTTTGGCGGCAGGGAAGCGACCAGAAGCTGCTGATCGGGTTGGTATATAGAAAAACTTCATCTAGAAGTTTTAAACAGTTTGGCTTAGAATCTGGCTCCGCTACCTGGCCTCCGGACGCTCCGGTGCGAACAGCCAGGCGTCCCCCATCAGACCGGCCTTGCTGTCCGCCGGCGCCGACAGCATCTGGATGTTCCAGTCATGGAGGGAGATGGACGGGAACAGAAGATCCCAGTCGTCCCGCTTTGCTTCCTGCGGATCTTCAGTATTTCTGGAATCACAGGGGTGAAACCTTAGAGCGACGAAACGGGATAAACGAGTTTTAAAGAGATTCAACCTGAGCTTGAGCTCACCTGAGAGGAAGACGAGGCTGAGGGAAAGCTGAGGACTGAAGGACCAGGAGCCAGATGAGCAGGAAGGTCAGACGGGACCCGGGAAAAATCTCTGACATCCTGGAACACAAGAAAACCTCCTGAGACATCTGAGCCAATCTGGCCACAACATATTATTAAATTCATCCCAGTATTCCCAGTGGATCCAGTTGGTCCAGTTCTTTATCCGTAAAACAATTTCTGATTGTGACCCGGTTCTGTGACCCGGGTCGGTGGATATGAGGTCCAGGTTCATCAAACGTTTTTCTTTTATTTCATCTTGAAGATCTGACGAACAGCGCCCCCTTCAGTCGCACCGCGGCCCAGCAGGACGGGCTCCGTTTCCAAGGTGATTTAGTTTCAAGAATTTGACAGAAAAATGAATATATATATATATGTATTTTCATTATATATATATATATATATATATATATATATATATATATATATATATATATATATATATATATATATGTATTTTCATTATATATATATATATATATATATATATATATATATATATATATATATATATATATATATATATATATATATATTAAAATGAAACTAAAAACTTGATTTTTGTCGCAGGTTTCTGATCAGAACATCCAATCACTAGAACCTTAAGGGACCAGAACCCAGGTTAGTAATCCAGAACCAGAACTTGGTGCTTTCAGAAAATCAAACTAACCAAATTAAAACCAGAACCAGGAGGTTCTGGTTCTGGTTCTGATCCAGAAGAAACAATGCTTACCTGCTGCTCAGAACCAAAACTGCAGAGTTTCCACCGATAGACCGGCAGCAGAACAACCTGAACCGAACCGGACCGCAAAGACTGCAGCGTCCCGCTTATATGGCTGCTGATCCGGAGGGGCCGGGGGGGGGGGGGCTAGCCCCCTCCACAGAGCAACAGCCTGACGACCACTGGAGCTCGTTAGCGTCTACTTCAATCAGAGAGTGGAGTTGCTGCTGCGTCTTGTTACCCTCCTGCCTCCACCCCCGACCCCCCCGACCCGCCCTGCTGGGTAATGAACATCGTTACTCAGCTGCAGTGCAAACGTTTCATCTCCTGTCAGCGAATACAGAGGAACTAAACTCTGGTCTGGACGGACGGACGTCTTCAGACTTGTAACCAGTAAGGGTTAGGGAAATCTGGAGTCCGGCTTCAGATGAGAATCCGACATGGAGAGTCTGCAACAAGTAACGCTGATTTGGTACAACCAGAACCAAACGGAACCATCGGAACTCGACCTTCTCTCTGGATCAGGTTGGTTGTTTTTAAGGCTAAAGTCTCCTCCGGCTTTTGGACGTATTGAAAATGTTTTTGTTGCCTTCTTGCTAACGCCACAGCAACGAGCCAACGTCCCTCACCTCAGCATGCTCAATGCTGAAGACACTGACAGCATGACCTTTTCTCCACCACCAGGATCTCCGCCCTCAATGTTGGTCGATGTTCAAATATAGAAATAAGAAAATAAAAAGAACATAATAGTAAAAGTAACGTCCCCGGCTCCGGCCCAGCAGGACCCTGGGAAATTCACTATCCCAATACAACGGAACATTGAGGACGGGACGACCCGCTGAATCCTGTTCAGGTCTTCAAATGTTTTCACCATAAGTCAATAAAATATATATAAATATATATATATATATAATCAGTAAATATTTCTGCAGAGCCACTGTTACCACTGGCGTGGTTAACTTATGTAAAGATGAGTGTGCAGGTGCCTGTCTCTGATTGGTTCCAAGGCGACAACGGAGATGTCCAATTGGTGGCTTTTATACGGATATAAAAGCTGCTGACTTCCTGCCTTCCATCCTCAGCTGCTGTTCTGTTTCCTTAGTTTTCTCATGTTTTTCTTAGGGAGGTAAGTTTTTGTCATTTGGTTTATTTACTTTCAATTAGGTTAAGTTGGTTAATATAGTTTCCTTTGGTTTGGGTTAGCATTCAGCATTAGCCATATTCTCCACTTGTTGTAACATCTCAATCAAAAATACATCTTTTTAAAATAAATAACATTATCAAATATTTAACTTTGTGTGTGTTGGCTGCTTGGGATCTGAAGGGATGGATCCTTCCTGTCATGATCTGGCCACCCCTAGACGGGTCGTAACAGCCACCTTAACGGCACGTTTCTGCTGGTGGGTCACTTCCGGGTTGGGCTGTGTGCTGAATATTTAGAGCAGTCTGAACATGGTGTCGTGTGCAGCAGCCATGCTAGTAATTGGAAACAACTAAAGGATGGAATCGGGTGCTTTGGCCCTAGACCATCAAACCTCCAGACATAAAACCTGGATGTGTCTAAGAACTTTGTTTTGAAGCTGGTTGGATTTAATGACCTGAAAACAGGAAGCAGAAGCTTTAACAAAGACACGGCGCCGTTTATTTTTCACAGGATAACAAGCTTCAGGCCTGACTCACTCCACATTATGCATTCTGCCTTCATTTCCATCGCTGGAGCTCTGCTCCTTATTTCACTGAAGACGAAACGTCTAACAGGACGACTCGTTTCCTCTGGGCCGACACCAGAACCGCACCAAACAGACGGACGGATGGATTCTGGCCCCTGGAAAAGACATGTTGCCTTTTCATGAAACGTTCAACCAGCTGTCGGATTTTTGACTCTGCAGGCAGTGAATCATTTTGGCAACGTTTATCTGACGCAGGGAGGAATTATCTGCATTTTGTTCGATTCTTTGCTAGTTTACTCCAGACTGTCTGATGGCCACGTCTTCGTCCAGAGAGGAGGACGGACTTTATCGTTCAAACGGAGCTAGTGGGAGCGTGTAGGTCAGGGGTCAAACTCCAGTCCTCCAGTCGCAGGTTTTAGATGAGCCACAGGTACAAAACGCTGGAATGAAACGGCTTCATGACCTCCTCCTGGTGTGGATCGGTTCTCCAGAACCTTAACGACCTGATTATTCTGTTCAGGTGCAGCAGAGGCTCATCTAAAGGCTGCAGGGCAGGACTGGAGTTTGAGACCCTTGGTGTAGATATTGAATAAGAAGGCCCGGTTCTACACCACCCAGTTCTACACCACCCAGTTCTACACCACCCAGTTCTACACCACCCAGTTCTACATCATTTGGTATTTTTGTGTTTTTCTGATTGAACATTTTACCGTGTTCCTGAAATAAACCTGATCAATCGATCGATCGGCACCATCAGCGCCGATGATCAGGTGACATTAGAACCCAGGTTTGGACCCGGCTGTGGCTCAGTACCAGTGAACCCTCCTGGACCCATTCGGTTCTGGCTGCACGGCGGTTTGGTTCTGATGGGTCTCCACCAGAACACCGCTGTCAATACTCGACCAGAACTTTGGTCCAGTCATCATGTCTCCAGTTCTGACCCGTTTGGTGCTCAGACTCAGAGACGCATGTTCTGTATTAGAACCCGAAGTGAGTCGGAACCAGAAACAGACCCGACATCTGGAAATCCTTCCACCTTTGACCCCCCTCTCCACAGGAAGTGGCTGATGACGACACGCAGAGGGGCCCTGGATCCGAACTTTTCCCACTCGTGGTTCTGGACCTGGTTCTGACCTATAATGCAGCAGAACTAACAAAAACCTGAAAAAAACTTTTCTCAAAAGAAATTTATGGAATCAGAAACAAAAACTAAATTTACAAGCTGAATAGTTTATTTACAGAAAACTGCAGATTTAATTAAACAGAAATTATTTCTAAATATTTTAAAACCAAATAAAGCAAAACAACCTGAATATGAAGGAAAACAGGAAGAAGAAAATGATTTTCAGATCATTAAAATAAAAAGTTCTGCTGAGCTGATCTCACTGTGGTTCTGATACCATCATCATCATCATCATCAGAAGAAGAAGAAGACCACCCTGTCCTTTCAGCTATGACGTCAAAACAAACAAACCCACGTGATCTCTTGGTTCGGGCTCGCGCTGAGTGGGTTGTGTCCTGCGTGGCCGGGGCGGTTCTGGTTTTAAACACGCTGGGCTGAACCCCGCGGATGAACTCAAGTTTAAACACCCGAACCGGTTCTGATGGGTCTGCTGCTGAAATGAGAAAGTTCGGATCCAGAGGGACTTTCGGTACCGAAGGATAATGGGCATCACGTTCACGCGTGGATCCGTTTCCACGATGGGGTGGACATCTCTGTCCTAGGCTGAAGGACCGGGCCCGGGTTCGGTTCTGGGGAAAGTTTGGAGCAGAAGTATGAACCCGAGAGACGCGCTGCGTGTCTGGCTGCTGATCCTGGCAGCAGAGTCCAGCTGCGGGCTTCCCACGGACCGGAACACGGAGTCCAGTCCTCAGGTAAACCCGCTCCAGATCCAGAGGTCTCCCTTGGACCTTCAGCTCAGCGGAACCTTCTGGTCATTCAGAGCGAGAATGACCTCTGGGGTCCAAATGTCCGAACCTTTCCACGGTCCAGTTTTCCGCTGATCGTTCGGTTCTGAATGCAAAGCGGAACCTCCAGGTGTAAATGTGTGTAAATGTGACCTAATTTCTAAAATACGAGACTTGAACTTTTCTTTTAATGGCACGTTAGCAGCTGACCCTTCAAAGTAAAAGTGAAATGAGAAACGAGCAGCAGCCTCAGAGGTTCTGCTGTGAAACTCCTAAATAAACCCAACGGGTTCGTCTGGTTCCGACTGGCTCCGAATCTTTTCAGTAGGAATCTGCTACTGGGTCAGAGGGGTCCAGTCAACTGAACGCTGGTTCTGCTCATCATTTAACAGCTTTCAGGAAATTACAAATGTTAAGAATACACCGTTAAAAATGTATAAAAAATTCATCACTGCGGTTGGGATCCTGTTCCCTCCTAATATTAGACCATCACTTATCCACCATGACTTTGGCGCCCCCTGCAGAGCGGCGCCCCGAGGCCCTAAACCTGCAGAGCCGCTTTCTGGAGGTGGCGGACAAAAACAACCAGTAGAGACAATTTGGTTCATTGCCAGAACAGCAACTAGTGAATGTATGGATTCTGTCTGTAAATGTTGGAGCTTCGGTCAGAACAAACGGGTCCATCCATCAAATCAAACATTTTTTATCCTTTCTCATGTTTTTCCACACAATTCTCCAGATTTTGTTCCAATCTTAAGAGAATGTATTTCAGAGTGAGACGCTCCCATCATCCACCTGAGGGTGGCGCTGTCCTCCCTCGGTGCTGACTGTGGAAACACTTTATTGTCCAGGGATGTTGCTTCAGGTCCAAGGTCGGGATCCAGGATGTCCAGGTTGCCGGTTTGATCCCCGCTCTGTATCGTTGAGCAAGATACTTGACCCTCCTTGCCTGCTGGTGGTGGTTCACCAGGGGGCGCCGCTGCCAGGCCCCCTGGCCTCCGTAGCCTAGCTGTGGCTACCATCTGGTAGCTCAGAACCATCAGTGATGCTGAGCTGGTTCTCCTGAACTGGACCCACAAGATCTGAATGACTGAATATCTGCTCTAAAACACAGAAACAGATTTTATTTTGGTGAAACGGAACCCTGGGGGTCGCCCCCGCTAACTGCTAGCTCGGGTTGCTGGTTGAAATCCTTGTTCATTTCATGGTTTCCTTTCCAGTTTTAGACATTTAACGGTTTTATCCTCTGGTCCGGTCCAGTTCTTCAACAGCCCACAGGAAGACGCTAAAATGACGAGCCTCTGGTTCTGATCTGGAACTTGGACCCAAACCATTTTGCCCCAGCTGCGTCGCTTCATGGTGAAATGCAGAAACTGGAAGCCTCCAGCTGACGCTTAGAGGAAAGGAAGCCCCTCCCCCAACATGCCTGGAGCTGCTCGGCTTTAACCGTTTAGCTAAAAATACAGAAACTCGACCCGGGAGACGGGCCGCCGGATCGCAGGACCAGAACCCTAACCAGAGCAGTTCAGGATCTTGCAGCACATTCTGGATCCAGGAAATGTTTCTTCTCTGTCAAAACTCTGACTGGGTCGGCGCTGAATCCAGAACTTCAGTTCCTTCAGGACCGGCGGAGAATGTTCCTCCAACAACTGCTGGACCCGCCGTGTTCAGAAGATCCTTCGTTGTTTCAGCCGCTGCCGTCGCTCCAGTTGAACCTTTGTCTCTATTTTGCAGATCAGAGCCGAGGAGCAACCAGAAAACCTGCTGCAGACGCTTTCTCTTCCATCTTCCTCCACCTCCACACAGAGCTGGCCCCAGCAGCCGGACCTCCACCCTTCACCTGCACCCGAGGGGGAGGAGCCTGGAGCCTTCATCCTGGATCTGAGGAACTTCCCTGATCTGGCCAACGCTTATGTGGGCTCCCAGAATCCCAACATCCAGGTAGGAACGTCTGCTTTGAAAAGGTTCTAGCTACTGAGCCTTAGAGACCCGGCGGCTCCGGACGGAGCCGAACCCGACCCCCCGCAGGAATAAACACCTCACCTCTACTGGAGGTCAGAGGAACTGCTGGACTGTTTGATGTAGATCCTGATCAGGTGGAGGTGACTCTATTGGTGTTTCTCTTCCTGCAGCGAACAACAAGCCTCTTTCATTCATGTGGAATCTGATCGTCATGTAAACTAACCTGCAGCCGCCTGCATGGCCCTCATCCGCTCTGAGATTACACCAACATGTCCGCCAGAGGAATCTGTCCCATCCTGACCTCTTCTGTCTGTAAACTGTAAAAAAAATCTGAAATGCAACAAACGATCTGACTTCAGATCAGTTCTGGCTTTCTGGACGGTGGAAGCTGCTGAAAACATGGAGGCGGCGCCGGTCACAGAGTTCCTAGCGAAGACAGAAGTCTGTTGTTCTGTCTGGCCAGAAACAAGCCGAGCAGCAGGACGCAGACGACTTGAGGAGGTTTTGCCGTGAAAAACATGGAGGTACGGTGCAGCCAGCATTCAGGGTGGAGACCAACAGAGGTCCAAGGGTGAAGCTTTGATCGTCAGATGGACCTTAGGTGGAGCTACCTGGTGGAGTTAGCCGGTGCAGCTAGCTGGGACGGTGCAGGTGGAAAGCTCTCTAGCAGGCGCTGCAACTTTCCACTGACATGGAGAGATTGCTGAGTCACGTCGTCTTCCTGTGCCTGATAACACTCTCCATCACTGCTGGGGAAATAAACACAATGTTCTCACTGACACCAAACATCTTCAGTCTACAAAGAAAAACCATCTTTGCTGCAACCAGGACGGAGCCTCCAGCTCCATCTGGTCCCTGTGACCCCACCGCCTCCTTGGATTTTAAATGAGAATGAGAATTCATGTCACCCCACCCACCAAATGGATTTACCTCTACGGTGCAGTGAGACATCTGAGTTCTGGAGAGAGTGGCAGTCAGGTTTCCTGGAAGACTGTCGGCACGATCATTGGTGTAACAGCGAGCAGGAAACGTTTCCTAGATTTGAATCTTTTCTGGCCATGAAGGCTGATTCTGAATGGTTGCTTTGGAGTGACCTAATCAAAGTCTGGTTGAGATGCATAACCCTAACCTTCAGCAGCTGTTTGTTCCTGGAGGGACAGAACCAGCTGAGAGGAATTTGAATGAATGAAATCTGAAAACAGCTTCTCCTATTTGTTCAGGTGACCTTTGACCTGAAATATTTAAAGGGTTTCCCCAAAACTGTTTGTTCAGCTTCTTGGTGAAACTGTTAGAATAAATGGAGCTGATTAGCATCTAGCACTGCTAGCACTTCCAGGATGCTTCTTCTTCCAGGTGACCATTGAGGTGATGGAGGACTCCCAGACTGAGGTGGAGATGGACCTGGCCAAGGAGAACCAGCGCAGCGATTGGTCCGTGTCGCCGTCTGAGTGGATGAGCAGGAAGCTGTTCTGGCCGCTATTCTGGGAGAGCGGGCTGGTAGGAACCGGGCCAGAGGACTACGGCTACGCCCCGGCGGACGCTGTGCTGGGTGGAGTGGGAGCAGACGGGTGGAGCAAAGACGGAGAGACCAAAGACGGCTTCGGTGAGACATTTCAGATGCTTCTCCCCTCGATCCACCTCAGAGACTCATCCTTGAAACACACAAATAAATCAATGAAAGTGAAAGCAGGCAGGGCGAGACAGCGGCCCTTTGCCCCATGAAGCCTGGAGCGGCTGCTCCTCCACCCGCTGATTCACTGCAGCTGGAGCAGAAAGTAGCTGTGATTTATTCCTGCAGGACAGATGGAGCAAGGAGAGCAGAGAAACGTCCAGCTCTCGCTCTTTTCTCCTTAATTGCTCCCCAACTGAGGGAGGAATTTGAACTTGAAAAGGCCGACCTCTGCTACAGGTTTTCACTGCCCATCCATCTGCTGTGTGTTTTCAGAGAACGAAGAGTGGAGCGACTGGGCCCCGTGCAGCACCACTTGCGGACCTGGATCTCAAAAACGGACGCGGTCCTGCGGCTATGGCTGCACGGCAACAGAATCACGCACATGTGACCTGGACAGCTGTTCCAGTAAGACACAAACCAGTTTAGGGCGTTCCGATCCACTGGGGGTAAATCTGTCTCCACAGCCTCCGATCTTCTCCTGATTAGAGGCGACGGTAACCCATGGTTACCACCAGTCACCTTTCTGTCCGTCTTGGTCTCGTAGGCGCTGTGGTCTCAGAGACCGAGGCGACATCGCTCCACCAGTTCAACATCTCCGACTCCAGTACGTATTTTATTTGGTCAACCTGCAGGTTCAGGTTGGTTGATGCCATAGACCAGCAACACAAAATAATTGTTTTTTTTCCGATGTCAGACATCAGGAGACCAACGTCTGACTCGTGAACCTCAGACTGGTTTAGAGCAGATCTGTAACTGGATTCTCTGAGCCCTGCAACTTTTCTACGTGCCTCTTGTCTTCCATGTTTGAATGAAACAACTTCAAATATTTTCATTTATCTATGCTCAAACTATTACATCAAATTTAACAGCATTAGATTCACAAAGTTACAATTCTAGATTTATGGTCCGAGTTAAAATGTTAGCACTTATGAAAGTCTGAGGGGCCTTAAACAGCTGCTTAGTTTGCGTCTGCCTTGGGCCGGCTCTAAATGTGATGTTTTTAGATCTACATGTTGATGACTCCAACAAATATTCGACTTATTGTGAAAGTCAGCCATTTCAGTTCTTCCGTTGGTTGAAAAATGTTTCAAACGGTTTTCCTGAACTCCCTTCAGGTTCCTGAGTGGAGCTCCGGGCTGAAGCCCAGGCCAGGCTAAGTGTCATGTCTCCCACTCAGGTGTGGACAGCTGTGAAAAGTGGCTGAGCTGCAGGAACGACTTCCTCCAGAAGTACCTCCACCAGGTGCTCACCCAGCTGCCCTCCTGCCCCTGCTCCTACCCCTCCGAGGCCGTCTACGGCGCCATCAGCATCCCGGACCGCAGGCTGCGCAGGACGTACCGCTGGAGAGACGCCAGCGGACCCAAAGAACGGCTGGACGTCTACAAACCTTCGGCCCGGTTCTGCGTCCGCTCCATGCTGTCCTACGACGGCCCGACGCTGGGGGCGCAGCACTGTTGCTATGATGACCGGACGAGGCTGATCACACGCGGCAAAGGCGCCGGAGCGCCGGACCTGATCGGCGCCGAGTTCTCCCCGGAGCTGCATTACCAGGTGGACGTCCTGCCCTGGATCCTGTGCAAAGGGGACTGGAGCCGGTTCCACTCTGCCAGGCCGCCCAACAACGGGCTGACCTGCCCGGACAACCCGGCCGAACCGGCGTTCCAGACGGAGCTCAGAGAGGCCCGGGAGTACTGAAGGCCGGTTCCGAGAGACAGAACGACCTGACCAAGCCTGAAACCGTCGGACCTGAGCAGCTGTGTGTGTGTGTGTGTGTGTGTGAGCTTATTTATTATCCAGGGAACATTTACTATGGAGGACATTCGTATCATAGAGCGGCTCAACAGGAAGCATGTTATGGTAACTGTAAAATGTCTTTATTATTATTATGATTATGAATATTATGATTATGATTATTATTATACGAGTGAACACACAATTGCTTCTTTGTACTTTTGAGTTTCTGTGCGATGAATTTTTTGCATAGTGATAAAAACTCTTGCTACAAAATGGAGCCGTGTTTCCCTCAGCCTGCTGGTTGGTCATGTTGTGACGTCATGGCCTGCAGTGCGTCCCAGTTTTCCATGTCTGGTATATAACCATTCATTGTAGCTTTTAAACTGGTGATACTGGTCCTGTGTCCAGACAGAGGATGGTCAGTAGGACCAGCAGTTCTGAAGCCTGTTTGTTCTGAAGATCCTGCAGCTTCACTTGGTCTTCCTGACATGGCGCCAGGAACCTCTGAGCTCTGTTAAGATAAAACTACATCTTCTGAAGTTTAGATATTGGCCTCAAACCAGAAGTTGGCCTGGATTTTATTTCAATGTCATTTGTGAATGTTGCTCCTGATTTTCCACAGTGGAGCTAGAAAGGTTGAAAAAGGTTTTGGAGAAAGTTTCATCAATGTGACCCTAAACACAAATGACTGGCCAAGGCCAGAGGTCACTGCAGTGAAATTGATTAAGCTTTTCTTCACATGAACAAAGATGGCAGGTGCAGAATATATACAAAGACGTCCAAAGCAGGTTAAGATCAGACACAGCAGGACCTTCAGTGGAAGAGTCCATCACCTTCAGCGGGATTTCTCAGGAGTCTGACCACAGAGCTCTGCTTTTAAAGCCACAGGCTCCGCCCACAGGAAGTCCAAAACCCCCCCCCCAAAACTAAGCAATTACTTCTAACTCAAATAAAGTCTTAAAGTATACAAAAAATAATAATAATCAGAGAAAAATAAATAAATAATCTTGTATTCAAAAATACAATACTGAGTTTAATAGAAAACACTCGGTACGTTCTGATGACGGCTGTCGAGACGGTCGGGTTAAAGCAGAAATGAGAATAAACGAAACGGAGCGACACCAGCGTAGAAAAGAAACGGAGCGACATCAGCGTAGAAAGAAACGGAGCGACAGCAGCGTAGAAAAGAAACGGAGCGACACCAGCGTAGAAAGAAACGGAGCGACAGCAGCGTAGAAAAGAAACGGAGCGACACCAGCGTAGAAAGAAACGGAGCGACAGCAGCGTAGAAAAGAAACGGAGCGACACCAGCGTAGAAAAGAAACGGAGCGACACCAGCGTAGAAAAGAAACGGAGCGACAGCAGCGTAGAAAAGAAACGGAGCGACACCAGCGTAGAAAAGAAACGGAGCGACATCAGCGTAGAAAGAAACGGAGCGACAGCAGCGTAGAAAAGAAACGGAGCGACACCAGCGTAGAAAAGAAACGGAGCGACACCAGCGTAGAAAGAAACGGAGCGACATCAGCGTAGAAAAGAAACGGAGCGACATCAGCGTAGAAAAGAAACGGAGCGACATCAGCGTAGAAAAGAAACGGAGCGACATCAGCGTAGAAAAGAAACGGAGCGACATCAGCGTAGAAAGAAACGGAGCGACATCAGCGTAGAAAAGAAAGGGAGCGACACCAGCGTAGAAAGAAACGGAGCGACATCAGCGTAGAAAAGAAACGGAGCGACATCAGCGTAGAAAAGAAACGGAGCGACACCAGCGTAGAAAAGAAACGGAGCGACATCAGCGTAGAAAGAAACGGAGCGACATCAGCGTAGAAAAGAAAGGGAGCGACACCAGCGTAGAAAAGAAACGGAGCGACACCAGCGTAGAAAAGAAACGGAGCGACAGCAGCGTAGAAAAGAAACGGAGCGACATCAGCGTAGAAAAGAAACGGAGCGACATCAGCGTAGAAAAGAAACGGAGCGACACCAGCGTAGAAAAGAAACGGAGCGACACCAGCGTAGAAAGAAACGGAGCGACATCAGCGTAGAAAAGAAACGGAGCGACACCAGCGTAGAAAAGAAACGGAGCGACATCAGCGTAGAAAAGAAACGGAGCGACACCAGCGTAGAAAAGAAACGGAGCGACACCAGCGAAGAAAAGAAACGGAGCGACACCAGCGTAGAAAAGAAACGGAGCGACACCAGCGTAGAAAAGAAACGGAGCGACATCAGCGTAGAAAAGAAACGGAGCGACACCAGCGTAGAAAAGAAACGGAGCGACATCAGCGTAGAAAAGAAACGGAGCGACACCAGCGTAGAAAAGAAACGGAGCGACAGCAGCGTAGATGGAATTTAAGGCTCCAGAAGATAAACATGAGAACATCAGAGTGTAACAGGTGACACCATTAGGTGGCGCTCTCTCTCCAGCCTGAGCCTCCATACAAGGGAAGCTGGAAGGTGGAGGTCAGGTGACAATTTCCCGTGTTAGACCAGGTGTGTGTTGGGCCCCTCAACACCTCGATTTGGTGGCCTTAGGATCTCATCTCTGCTTTTCGCAGACGATGTGGTCCTTTTGGCTTCATCAGATCGTGATCTGCAGCTCTCGCTGGAGCGGTTCGCAGCCGAGTGTGAAGCGGCCGGGATGGGGATCAGTGCCTCCAAATCCGAGGCCATGGTCTTGAGCCGGAAAAGGGTAGAGTGCCTTCTCCGGGTCAGGGGGGGTGTCCTGCCCCAAGTGGAGGAGTTCAAGTATCTCGGGATCTTGTTCACGAATGGGGGAAGAAGGGAGCGGGAGATCGACAGGCGGATTGGCGCAGCGTCTGCTGTCAAGCGGGCGCTGTACCGGTCCGTCGTGGTGAAGAGAGAGCTGAGCCAAAAAGCGAAGCTCTCGATTTACCGGTCGATCTACGTTCCCACCCTCATCTATGGTCATGAGCTTTGGGTCATGACCGAAAGAACGAGATCGCGGATACAAGCGGCCGAAATGGGTTTTCTCCGTAGGGTGGCTGGGCTCTCCCTTAGAGATAGGGTGAGAAGCTCAGTCATCCGGGAGGGACTCAGAGTAGAGCCGCTGCTCCTTCACATCGAGAGGAGCCAGTTGAGGTGGCTTGGGCATCTGGTCAGGATGCCTCCTGGACGCCTCCCTGGTGAGGTGTTCCGGGCACGTCCCACCGGGAGGAGGCCCCGGGGAAGACCCAGGACACGCTGGAGGGACTATGTCTCTCGGCTGGCCTGGGAACGCCTCGGGATTCCCCCGGAAGAGCTAGAAGAAGTGGCCGGGGAGAGGGAAGTCTGGGCCTCCCTTCTGAAGCTGCTACCCCCGCGACCCGACCTCGGATAAGCGGAAGAAGATGGATGGATGGATGGATGGATGGTGTGTTGGGCCCCAGGTGTGTGTTGGGCCCCAGGTGTGTGTTGGGCCCCAGGTGTTTGCTGGCTGTGGACTGTATTGCTGATGGTGTTCGGTTGGTGGCGTTACCTGGGCCCGGGTGTTCGACGCCGCAGGTTTGCACCAGTTCGGCTACACAAAGGTTTGATCTGGGAGGGTTGATTTATGCGATGCGGTTTTTGCACCGCCTCCTTCTGTCCTTTTAGCGTTTGGGTTTTTTCTCTTTTGTTAGTCCGCCCAGTTAGGATCGTTTTTCTGCTTGTAGTACTTGTGAGGGCGGGCTGACAATTTTTCATTCATTTTGTTTGTTTTGTGGCACTTCCCTGAATTCTTCCATCCTGTTTGGCGTGATCCCCATGTCGGGTTGACAACAACGGATAAAGCTAGCGGGGAATCCTTTATGTATTTAACAATAAATATCAATAATTAACTTCATTCCGGTTGCTGATTATTACGCTTTGGCTTGCCCAAGCTATAACAAGAGCATCATCTGCTGCTGTTGGAGAGAATCAGGTAAAGATGAAAGAAAATATTCACATCACTCATTGTCTGGGTCCTCCAACGACCAGCAGAGGGCGCCACTATGATCCGCTTCACCAACAGAACACCCTGTGTGGAAACGGCCCAGAGCAGCAGCTCTGCAGGACAACAGGCTGAGGGTCACTGAGGATTTCACCGCAACTGACGAGGCTCTGCCAGGAAAAGTGTGGCCATTAATGGAGGAAGGAGAAAAGGCCACTCTGCTGGAGTTCGCCTGATCACTGAGGGAAAAGAAGTCCAGTCGCCGCTGTCCCCAACCGGACAGAACCTCAGTCCTTCCTTATGGACACAACAAGCCCTTCATAACCAGCAAGATCTCAGGTTCTGCTCAGATGGTCACCTACAAAACCTACACTTTTAATATTTGGATCCTTTTCTATCTTCTAATCCTTGTTTGTCTATTTTCATGATCTTAATTCACTCCAAGGTCTAAGAATGAATTCTCTGTTTTTTATTGAATCCTGCTTGATGTGCTCTGCTCACTACATGGTTAAGTCCAGTCTCAGCTTCCCTGTGCATTTCAGCACTTTTTATATCAATTTGAGTTTATTGTCCTTTATAGTTATTACTGCAGCCAAATTGTTCCAAACTGCAAGTTTCTCCTAAGTGTTACCGTCTGACATGCTGAGTCACTTCAGCTCCATCTGTTCACGGTTTAAATCCCACCATTCGGGATCTGAAGGTTGTTTTCTGTGTCCACTTTAAGGGATTTAAGAGAAAATGTTCAAAGAAAAGCTTTATTTTTATTTGCAAAACAACAAAAGTCTGATTTTTGCTTTTTTCAAGAGTCACATAGTGAGCAAATGAGGTGTCGTTTTGGAAAACTCGGTGGGGAAACGATTTCTGGTTTTCTCCTGGTTCAGAAAGGATCAAAACTCTAGAAGTGCTCTGAACTTTAACTCTATTATAGAAAATGTACAAAAGAAACTCAATTCTTGGCTTCAAGCAGATTTATCAATCAGAGGATTGATTAGAAAGTTTCTCCTGTTGAACTCATCCAGCTTCGTCTCTTTCTGTAAATAAACTGACATCATTGATAAAATGCTTGACAGATTTGTATGAAAATAGGATCCATTATATCAGAAAATCAATCTTAATGAACTCATATGAACTCTGTGACCTCAAGTTTCTTGATTTTTCAACCTTAAACAATAAGTTCAAAATAAATTGGATTAAACAGTTTCTTAAAAATTCATCCTCAATCTGGAATTTTATAGCTAATTATTTATTCTCAAAACTTGGTGTCTTAATTTTATTCTCCTTTGGAACATTGGAAAATTCCCCATAAAGTTTTCTAATTTCCACCAACAAATGCTTCTTTCCAAGCACAAAGTTGATCATATTTGGAACAATGGAGACTTTCTGTACCAACATTCATCTTTACTCTTGGAAAATTGGTTTGAACATGGAATCATCTTCGCTCAGCAGCTTTTTAATCCTGATGTTTTATTTTAATCCTTCATGTTTTACTCTGAGCTTGTAGAAAGGTTTGGTTCCCGTCCCACTAAGGAACATTCTCCTGTTTCTGATGATGTTATAAAGATTTTAAATCTTCTGTAACTTCAGTTCTGGCTCCACCAGGTCCAGACCTGCTGACACTAATGTTGGTCAGACCTGTTTTTCCACTACAAAGCCAAAGAACAACTCGTGATGTTCGAGTCTTTTTCCAGAAGGACTCGTCTCTGTTCCTAATGTTTTCTCTTATTGGAATCATTTTGCCTCCAACCTGAACTGAGAAAAAATCTGCTGTCTTCCATCTAAATATTAGATTATTAATAAGATCAAAGAAGTGTCTTTTAAGATGATCCATCGTTTTTATCCCTGCAAGTTTTTCCTTCAACAATACAACAAAGACATCGAGTCAAACTGGTCATTCTGCCAACTCTCTGAAGAAGATCTGTCATTTATTCTGCTCTTACTGTTTCTCATGTATTTTCTGGCAACATATTTGTTTGTTTATTTCCCAAACAATTCTTGATGATTTTCCCCTTACTTGTATAAATGTGTTGTTTGGATTCTTCTCTTATCCCACTAATAAAACCAAACATTTTGATATTATCAATCTAATTTTATTTGTTGCCAAATATGGTATACATAAGTCTAAATTCTCAAATCAGAAACTTCACTTTTCAGCCTTTAAAGAGGAATTCAAACATTATACTAGATCTCTCCAGTATTATAAAAATAGAAAATCCATTAAGACAATAGATATGTGCTCTGACTTTAATATCTTTCTGAGTTAACTTTAATTTATTTATTTGCTTTTCGATTTGTTTGTGCTTGCTATATAACACCCTGGGATTGTTGACTTGTTACTTATTTGTATTGTTAATTTTACTGTTTTGTAAACCCCTTTGTTATCAATAAAGAAAAAACAAATCTTGCTGAAAAGTAAAAAAAAATCCCCTTTGGGGAGTATTAAAAAATGAGGATCATTAAATGCTAGCTTTGGACAAAACCTTTGGATCCTTCCTCTTTTCCTTTTGCCCGGGATCGAGCGGCGTTCTCCATGAGCGACCCGCAACCGCGTGCTGTTAAAACGAAACAACAACAAAACGTGTTGACGTCACAGATCACGGAGTTTAATCTCATACAAAGCAATCGACAACAAAGCTGCAGAGGTACAGAGATATACATTTTATACAGACAAGAGAACAGACAACACGAAACACAAAAGACAGACAAAGGCGCCCAAAATGTGGAGGAAAAGATGGAAAAAACCTCTCTTGCTGGCTTGCTGACCTGTACTTTTTTATGAAAGAGGTGTTTCCCTATTTAATATATGCAGTCAAGGCGTTCCGTTCTTTGACCAATTAGAAACTTAGAAACTCCCGGAAACTCCCCTTCTTTACAGCTCCGATGTCTGGTTTTTATCTAACCACTTCGTGCCCATCTCCGTCCGACCTGGCCGAGAGGCGCCAAGAAGTCTGTTCCCCCTTTTCGGAATGCAAATTTATTGCTCTGTCTTCAGCGGGGGAGGCAAAAAGGCCCTGCTTTGTCTGCTGAATTCCCAACTGCTCAACAGAAACTATTCCAAATAAGAGTGTTGGCTATAACTGTTACACATGTCGTAGATTAACTGTATCAAGCATTAAAAATAATAATTTTTCTTTAACAGGAGCCAAGATGGCGGCTAGCGTTTAGACGTTGTTCGGAACAGATATATTTATAATGTCTTCAACCTTTACAACAAAACGCTACTTATCCTACAAAGTCACCGTTTACCAAGAAAGGTCAAATGGGTCAAACTAAAGCAGAGAACGTGATGGCGGTGCTAAAGCTAGCTATCGAGGAGCAAAGCACATCTATTGGGAAATCCATCGATGACTTGAAGTCTATCAGTTTTCTCTCCGCTGACATAGAAGATATTAAAAGCACACAGCACACCTCGGTCAGCCGAGTCAGCAAAGCGGAGGAAAAGATTGAAGCACTGGAAAACAGAGTCCGGGAGCTAACAGCCGGAAGAGGCTGTGGAATCTGCGGCTCCGCGGCCCGAAGAGACGGAAGCTGTGAGGCTCACGGTGGTGGAGGTCTGTCAGAATATAATCCCAAACTACAAAGAGAAGCTTCTGGAGGTGATTGATTGAGTCTATCTGCTAGGTAGAAAACATCCAACCAAACCACATCATCTAATTCTCTATGCAGCATTTCCGCAACTTGATCTGGAAAATGGCAACGAATTCTGGCTGCTTGAAGCAAAGAAATCTGCTGTCCAAAGATCTTTCTGTGAGAGAAACGGAGCCAACTGTGGCCAATAATCCAACAAACCCGCAAGGATAAGAAGATCGAGGACGAGCTTTTGTGGACAGCAAGGAAATTGAATAACTGTTTGGTTGGATCCCATTCAACCTATTATGGAGGAAAAGTTTTATGTTCCCAGTTAAGTTCGACTAAAACTCAGACACTTATCTTGTTTTTTTACTATGTTAAAGTTCTTCTCAGTTAATGCTGGAGGACTGAAGGAAATCACTAAAAGAACAGCTTTATTTCTGTTTGCATAAAATTGTGGTGCTGATTTTTGTTTGCTTCAAGAGACTCATTGAATTGATAGTGACTATAAATGTTGGAAAGCTCAGTGGGGAGAGGAGCTGAGGATGGCTCAGGAACTTTGAAACACAAATTTAATAGCAGCAGCAGCATCTTCACCGAAGCCGACCCAGCTGGACACTCCATTCTCACAGTTATCACATGATAAATCTCTTTCTTATTGGTAACATTTATGGTTATAATGACGCCAAGGAAAATATCAGGCTGTTTGAAACTTTGAACTCCAGTATTGATGCTCTTGTTAAAAAATGTAATGAGATTAAGATAATTTTACTAAAAATATGTACCTAAACGAAACAGCAAATTAAACATTGGTTGCCCTCTGGAAACATTTGTACAACCTTTAATAAACATAAAAGATTTTACATCACTTTAACTTATGTACACCAACTTAAAACCATGGAATTACTAAAACTATAAAACTGCCGCCGACAGCAGCCACATTTAGCAATGCAAGTGATGTAAGATGGAGCCATTTTGGTCCACTGCTTTGGTTCAGTTAAAGTCTAAGGAAAGCTGAGCTGCTCCTGGAATATTTCTCTAAACTATGTCTCTACAGTTCTCTGCCCCTCGTTAGAGTTTGACTGTTACTGTGGCAACTTGGAGATTAAAAAGAAGCTTCTGAAGACTTTCTGCAGCAGTCAGGGTGTTGATCTGGTGAAGGAGCATCTACGCTCTAACATAGATCAGGAGATCTAGATCAGAATGGAAAGAACCAGATCTGGAGTCCAAGTACCTGAAGGGAGCTGGACTCCGGTCAGATCCAGGAGCTTCAGCTGCTGCAGGCGTTCAGATGAATTCTGATGGCCAGAGGTTTATTTCAGGAGGAAGATTTCTTGTTGCATGAAAACGTCTCCATGGTTACAGTTGTGTTGTAATTATTTGTCTCACTCTTGCTTACACCAGTAGGTATGCAAGAACATTTCAGCTGTTTCCATTTTATTGTAAAATCATCAAACATATCAAAGTTTTCAGGTTCCAATCAAAATGTGACTTTTTTTTCTCTCCAAGTCTGTTCAGTGAATCATGTTTCATCAACTAATCTTGTTTTCTTTTCCTAAATGTCATTCCTCCGTTTGCATCGCATAGAGAACCGCTGAAAGCCGAGGAGTCCGACCTGCAAAGGCTAAAATAACATGTGGGAAGTGATTTAGTTGGCAGCTCGTCGTTTCACAGTAATGCCTGAGGGGCCAAAAGTCCAGCTGCAGGGATCATCAGCAGGGACCCAGGGCATCTTTAAACACTTCATGCAGTTTATTTCAGCCCAGGAACAACAAATGATGGACAACACACCAAGACAACTGCAAATGCAACAGATGTGAATGAAAGATTTAAAGCAGAAACTGTGAATTCAGCAGTCTGTCCGCGCTGACAGCCAATCCAAACGTTTGAGAGGAGCACAGCGTTCAGAGACATTCATCACAAACCCCAGAAAGAACCCGAGCGCCGATTCACAGGAACCGACTGAGCCACCAAACCGGAACGGCTCCGGAAAGAACAGCGTCCTTCAGTCGGCGTGAAGCGGCGCATCATGTTTCCTAGTTCACAGTTCAGTTCAGTTAATTCAGTTCCTGATCGGGGGACCTGGTTGCCATGGCAACGAGCTCAGAGACCTCAGTGCCAGTTTGGCTCCAAATCCACAGTTTGTACATCGTATTAAAATGTGGAATTGAACAGATGTGATCATCTGCAAGACGTCCTAACCTCTAGGCTCAAGTGGCCGACGATGAAACTGGATTTTATTCCAGCTGAACTGGTAAATGACCAGTTGGGTCGTCTTGTCCAACTAAGCAGACCAGAACTCCGTCGCATTACGAAATGCAGATGCAGCAACATTCTAGATTCTGCGTCATGCTGTGTGTTTCAGAATAGATTTAAAGTTGTTTTTACTGGTGTTTGAAGGGTTAATAGTTCCAGTCCAAACGAAGCTACTGGGAACCTCAGGATAACCTCTAACAGATCTAACAGAACGGGCTCAGAATGAGCTGAACCGGGTCACTTCCTGGTTATTCACCCTATTCTTAAGGTTCCCTGAGAGTCAGCAGAACAACCATTAGAAATATTTTCAATTAAACTAAGACAAGTTCTGTTGGTTTGATTATTAAGAAAGCCTTTTCCTGTTGATTTAAATGTGGGACATGACCTTTAACCTCAGAGCATAAAGCTGTCACGGCCCTCACTGAACAAGCTTGACTCTGCTGGCAGAAACATCTTCATCCAAAGAGGCTGACCTCTTGACCCTCCGTAGTGTCCCAGGCTGTCTAAGTCTCAGTTACTTAGTTTTTCTGAAAGCGTTGCCTTCATCCAGACCAACCTGGCTGCAGAGACATCAGTCCGCCCGGCCTTTCACCTTCATCTCTGTTCCTGTGTTTATCTGATTTTATGGCAGTCAGGGGTCAGCAGGGCAACACGATGTCAGGAAATCCAGCTGTTGCTGAAACTTAATGAGAAGCAAACATTTGGCTGTGAAGGAGGCCTGAGGAGGACGGAGGCAGCGACAGAAACGGCTCCTGTTTTTCTTTGCAGACTCACTGCTGGAGACTCGGAGGACGGAGCGGATCAGAGACCAGCAGTAAACAATAATCACCACAAATCACTCGATGGCATTAATCTTTGTTTTCTGACCGATGTAAGTGACCTGCTGACCAGAAGGCATGAACAAACCTGAGATCTGCCGCCACAATCACGAAACAAGAAACATCTGAGTTTAATTTTCAGAACCAACAGAGGGAGGGGTGGGGGGGGGGGGGGGTCATCATGTCTTCCTGCCAAGGAGCGGTTCCTACTTTTCATACACTTCTGAAAAGTAGGAAGGTGTTTTATTGCTGTGTTGAGGAATCAAATTTTGCAGAGCAGATTGGAGTGAAGCCACAGATCACAAGGTGTGTGAATGAAAAATGAAATTAAGTGTCTTTCATGTCTTGGCTACAACACTTTCCAAACTCTGCATCCATTTCTTCCAGCATAGATCACATTTCCCCTGAGTGGACCCTGGTGGAAACCAGCCCTCCGCTGGTGAGAAACGATTTTACATCTTATCCAACAGCTAACGTTTGATGCTATGAAGCTTACCTGTCTCTGGCTCTGCAGGAAGTTGTCTTGTGATTGAGAGGTTGTAGGTTCGATTTCAGCTTTAACCCCATGTTGTGTATCAACGGGTGACTGTGACTCTGGTGCAAAGTGCTATGAGTGTGAAAGAGCTATAAGTTCAAACTTGTAGTTCTGAAGACTGAACTTATAGCCTTCAGAGCTACAAGACTGATTTTATGGCAGTCGGGGCCCAGTGGGGCCCAGCAGGGCCCAGCGGGGCCCGCCGCATTCTTGTTTAGCGGAGAAACACATTCTCCGCTAAACAAGAATGTGTTTAGCGGAAATCGCCTGCGCTGTAAACACTGCAGCTGTTGATGTTAATTCGATATTTGGAAGCTGAACGGCTTCGTTCCCTTCCTCCATTGCTAAAACTACAAGCAGATCTAGATCTGCAGTTCTATAACGGAGCAGAAAATTTACATCATTGTTAAGGATGGGAATTGATAAGGATTTATCAACACCGACTCGGTTATTGAGCTCACTTGTCGATTTGATTCCTTATCGATTCTCACTGGGTTAGAAAACAAACTCTATTTCAAAATATGCACCATGTTGCTGATTCAAACAAAATTAAAACTGGCTTTAAAAAAATGTCTGTCAAATTAACATTTTAACATGAAGCACAACTTTCTGCACATTAACAGTTTTTGTTTCCGACAAATCTGCATTTAAACTGAAAATAGGGTGGACTGGTGATTTTCCTGCTTGTGCCCAGCCTCTCTCCCAATGACTGCGTAGATAACCAGGTATAGCTCAAAAACCAAGTCAAAACGGGACATTTCCAAGTTCATTGCACAAGGGTTCATTTCAGTTTGAACCTGTGAGACTGCAAGCCTACATTCAGATTCAACAAGTGCAATGCTGACATCTAGTGTTAGGAAGCAGAAGTTACTGAATGAAATTAATTGGTTTCTTTTTGTTAGAAACCAATCTACAAAAGGCAACTTTGTATTTGTGTAGCATCATAGGTTATTTATAAGGATACTGCTTAGATCCAAATATAATTTTCATAAAGAAATAGTACTTATTAATACATACTCACTTTCAGTTATATATTCTTTATTTTAATTGGAGTTTTATTATAAGGGGTCATAGTTTTATTTTTATTGGCCGTAAAATAACCCAGAATGTATACAGATTTTGGAAACCTGAATAATAATAAATTACTGTTTACAGGTAATGGGTACTGGGTTTTCAAAATATTAATGTTATATTGTGTGATGTAGAAAAAAACCCCAACTAAACACACCAAACCAAAAGGAATGAAGAAATCCAGGCCCCAGCGAGGATCGAACTCGCGACCCCTGGTTTACAAGACCAGTGCTCTAACCACTGAGCTATGGAGCCGATCCGCTGCGTGCTGCCGCTGGCTACCGGTTAAACGGTGAACCACGGACGGCGCGTTTTACTTTCAGTGGCTCTGAAGTCCAATCCTCTGTTTCATCAGTGGAGCTGCTTGTTTCCTTTGCTTCTGTTATACATCCTGGATGCAAAAACCATCTACCAAGAACGAAAGTAATTATTGGTAAATCCTTCTGCAACAGCGCCCCCTGCTGCTCAATCGTCAGCAAAAGTAACCGCTGGACCTGACGGTGTGATGAAGCTACTTCATCATCTTCAGTTAATTATGTTTAGATAAACATTTTGTTGTGATTATTAGAGAATTGGTTTCAGCTGAAAATTAAAAAGTGGAAACAATAAAATTATACTGAAGATTTTAAAGGAAACAAGAAAAGGTAAAAATATTTTCACATACCTAATGAATCTATAATATATGAAAATGTAAACCATGAAACTCCAGCGTGTGTATAACGGAAGTCATAACCTTCAGTTTATATTCTTCTAACCCATCTCTTATTCTTAGTTTGTTTTATATTTCCAGGGTTGTATAGCTTCTAGATGACAATTAGGTTTGTGCAGAATTAACTTGTAAAAAAATATGTAGAAAATTTGCATGTCCTGCAAAGGTTGTGAATGCTGCAAGAGGAAAGTTTTTGCTGAGATTTCCTGAAGCATTTGAAGTCAACTGTAAAAAAAGTTGCAAGAATGTGATTGTCGTGGAAAAAACTATTTCCAAGCAAAACTATTTTAAAAGGATAAACTGTCTAAATGCTTGGCAAACACCGTAATTTTCCTGACAGGTAGAGCTTTTCTCAACAGCTTTATTTCTGAAAAGTTACTCCAGAGATTTGCCACCTGCTTCAAGAGGAATTTGGTGGATATTTCCTCAGGCTTCAGCATGTCGAGCTTGAAGTAGTTAGCTTTCAAAGAGAACTAAGTTTAGCTCAGTTTTGCAGAGCTGTTGAGATTTTCAGTGCATTTCAGTTGAGCAAAAACTGAAAGCAAAAGCTGAATATTGTAATTAGTGTAAAGTATTAATATCATAAGTCATAGCTGTGATGTCCTTAATGAACTGAATAATTTGAAAAGTGCATGGGTGCCAAAAAAATGTTGGATATAAAATGAGATAACAGAGAAAGTGTCTAAGCATCAGCACTGATAGGCGGATGGATGATCCAACAGAACCACCGGAAAACTGTTTACCTGACCTCATCCAGTAGAAACAATACCACCACATCTCTAATCCGTTCTTTCAATTTCAGGTTTTAGAACCTAAAACAATTCAATTAAATTAGTTTCACAAATTCAATAAGATTCTGTGTTTACAGCTGAGCAAAGTAAAAAACATACATTTATTTTAATTGAATGAAGTGTGCTGAAAACACACCAAACTGTGACTTTAAAACCAGAATATTTGTGGAACAGTGGTATTTGTGAACTGCTGCTCTCCTTTGAGATCTTCCTGTAGAGCAACGGCGCCCTGCAACAGGCAACCAGCCGATATTCTGCTGCAGGTGTTGGGAACCAGGGTTTTTGGTTTTTGGCTCTTTGGGGGGATTTTTGTTGCCTGCTGCTTCCCTCTTCATCCACTAGATGTTGCCCAGAGGCTGCACTACCTTCAGCGCGTGCCTGCTGACTGAATCAGTGCACCTGTGATTAATCACCTCATCATCTAGGAGTGTATGAGGAACGGACTGCCAGCACTTTGGTGCCTGAGTGTTTGCCAGTTAAGGTGCTCTGCGCCCCTCTGAGTCAGTTCCTCTGAGAATATCTCTAGTAATATTTCCTTGTTGCTTCTCTCTCAGGTGTTTCCTTGTGGCGCCTTGGATTTACCCACAGTGCGACTCGAGTTCCTAGCTTTCTGGTTTCCCCTCGTGACGTCTTGGATTATTACTCACTGGTTGCCAGAGTCCCTCTCCGCCTCTGTTGAAGAATCGTTGACGGTTCCCGTTTGCATGACTCGCTCCTCTCCTCTCAAAGAACTTACCTGTCCGCCCTCCACTGCAGCCTCTACCATCTACCTCCAAGTACTCTCCATCTGGATCTCACACTGGAACCTGGATCGTCTCAAGGACCCCTGCAAAGAGACCACAGTAATTCCCTCCTGGTGGAAACTCATCGTTTCATCAAGTAAGATCATTCCATTTTCCTCTGAAGTCCCATTTGTCTGATTCACCTCAAACTCACCATCACTGTCTACGTAGTGCAGATGACCCTGGCTTCCATCCTCTGGACAAGAACCACCCAATCTCATATTCCATCATTGTTAAAATGAACTTTATCTGATGTCCTGTTCTCCTGACTGTTCTGTATGTGGGTAAAAGACATGAACCCAACATGACAGCAGGACGTCTTAAAAAGGTTTCAAAACCTGAACATTTGAATTAAAATCAATTATTTATACAACCCCCACTCAGCTAAATTTATCTAAACATATCTACAACATGATCCAATAAAATGAACAGTGAAGCAGACTTTCATTTCAATATTAGTGGTGATTGACCAAAGCAGAAATGTTATTCTAAGATCTGAAACATTAAATATTAGAAGATGATCTCAACATGGTCAATGCAGTTGCTTGTTTTTCCTCTTTAGTTGCTTTTAAAACATTGAAACAAGAACTGCTAATCACAGACATCCCAGATATGAACCATCACGTTTGTACCATTAGTGGATTTAAGGTGGACCATTAGTGGATTTAAGGTGGATCTCAGCATAGGGCATTTATGAGTTGAATGTCTTGAACTGAATGTTTCACCCTACCTCAGTTACTGTGCAGATGTATGGGCCAATAATTATGCAAATTCATTACAACCACTAAACTGCAAAAAAGGACAATAAGAATTAAAAAGGTTGGTACCTGGATCACACAAATCCATCATTTATACATTGTAGATACTAAAACTTACTGATTTGGTGAATTTACAGCATGTGCCTTATTTAAAACACACAAAATGAGCAGTTACCAGAAAACATTGAAAAATTGTTTTCAAAAGAAGGATTTTAAAATCGGAGGAAAATACAAATTCAAAGTTTGTAAGATCAGAACCACAAGAAGTTTTAACGTTTCAGTCTGTGGTGTGAAACTATGAAACGGTTTTGACTGGAATTAAAAAATGTCCAAACATTAAACAATTCTGGTTTACACTAAATATGAGAAACTGTCTTGATGCATTATGTTACATCATTGTTCGCATCAACATTAATGTTTCATAGTTGATACTATTAGAGCTATTAACATATCACTGGATGTATTGCATTATCAGGAAGTAGAATGAAGCTATACTTTCATAATATAAACCAGATGAGATCATTTTGAGCGACTTTTAATAAGTTTATACTTCAACCCACTGCTTTGAATGTTTATTGGTATTGCATTATTGTAATTTTATTGTAACTTGGCACGTTCAATAAAGTAAAAGAGAAAAAAGAACTGAATCCACATATTCTATCTAAAACCTCAAGATGACTTGATATGAATTTATTCTGCTGAACAAGCTGCAATTTGACGATTCAAAGCATTTCGTCATGACTTGAGAAGAATTTCTTCCCTCTGATGAGCCTTGGAGGATCTGTTGAGTTTCAGGGTTTCCTGATTTTAGCACTTAGTTTGGTTACTTTGAAGTATTTCTCCATTTCTGCTGCCAACTTCTAGGCTTCTGCAGAGGGTTTTGAGTTCCCACAGATCACTCCAGCGTCTTCATAGTGGGCACAGTTATGGTTTCCCACTCCAGCATGTGTGCAGTTCAACAGGCTGAACTCTGTTCCATTGCAATGAACATCATCCAGGAGAATCCGCAGTCCCTTTCCTTCTCCAAATTCAGCATTCCTCGCTGCTTTTAGGGCATACTTGAATCCCAGCTGTCTGCAGACCACCTGGGCATTCTTCATGGACCACAAGTCATCACAGACGGTACCCCACTCCCCGTGAACGTAGATCTCCACCCGTCCACGGTCTCCATGCAAGAATTCATCCCTGACCAGTCTCACCACTCCGTTGTGAAGCTCAGACATACTTCTGGACCTGCCTTTCCCCTTCCGACCGCGGCCTTTCTTCTTTGGACTTTGGGGTGATCTGGTGGTTCTGATCGGAGCAGGGGTGGTCTGGACTTGTCCTCTTTCACTGAGACGATCCAGGAGGTCCAGAAGCCAGTCGTAGGTCCTTGTGGGTTCGGCTTCAGACGTGTTTTCGGCTGGCAATTCAACCCCAATCAAAGCTGATGACAAACATAGTACATGCTAGAAAAACATATTAAAGGCAGAATGAAAAAGCTTGGTTCTATTAGTGTTGAAGGTGGACTTACCTTCCTGCGGAACAAACTGGATGAGTTTACTTCTGACTCTGACAGGAAGAGGTTCGTAGTGGCAACGTCTTGGTGGAGCGCGTCTGAAAAGCAACAGAAACTAAATACTTTATACCTGTTAAGGATTCTGTCTTTTCCTCTCTTTTAGCCTCGTCTATCTACTTACACACACACGCGCTGCAGCTTACATAACCATGTTTATGAGTGTCTGTCGGCGGTCATATGTAAACAGACTGAAACTGATTACACTTCCCTTTTGGGAGGGGACAGATTGTAGAGAAGAATAAAAAGCTAAACTCTAATCTTTGCCTCACTTGGTTCCGTCCATCAGCTGAGCTCAGTGGGCCGGCGCTGGACGGTGAATGTAACTCTGGTTCTGACCCATTTGGATGACATGTACGGCTTGTAACATTTGATCATTTTTCGACATTAAAGCCTGTTTTTATAAGCAAATCTCATTATTTCTCAAAGTAATTTACAGTGAGGGGTTCTGGTCCTGAACCGGTTAACGGACCTGGTGGAGCACAGAGACAGAATGAATGAACTCCAAAATAATAAAGATGATATTTTTGCTCTTTGATGTTCAGTGATTCCCACAGATATCATTCAGAGCAAACAAAATCCAGCAGAGGAATTTTCTTCTTCTGGTACATTTTATTAGTGTATTTATGTAGAATTTTGATAATTGCCAAATATCTAAAACATTTATTGACTAATCTAATTTTCCACTCCTGTGCCTTTCATAAATTATGCAAAGTTTAAAATACAAAACAGAGAGAAACCATAACACTGATTAAAACCCAGACAGTACATAACTACTCAATGTTCTTCAAATGTTCACAAATCTCACCAATAAAGTTCCAAAATACCAGCAGCGTGTAAAACGCCTCACCATGCCTTTAATTGAATTGAATTCAAAAATACTTCATTGATCCCAACAAGAAATGAAATGTTGTAGGTCACTAATTTTTCTAATGAATGAATGAATGAAGGGATCTTTCCCACAGAAATGTTTTGTAGGAAAGATCTCTGTAGCAGTCTGCGCTTACAGCGAATCTGAACAAGCCTCTGACTGAAGACATTGTGCCGCTAAAGAGCGGTCTGATGAAGACGACGGTCCAGATGGGCCGCCATTTTCTTGATTTGCATCGTCGTCTTCAGAGGTTCCACAATCAGAACCAGAACCAAAACCCTAACAGAACCTTGTTCATCTGGAGCTTCTTCCTGTGGACTGAGGTTTAGATTTCCAGGATTATAAACAACAGATGGAAAAATCATCTGTACCCAAAGCAATCAGGTCTTGAAGTGTCCAAGCTTTTTAAAATCAGTCAACATTGTCATGTTCTGTGTTTTCTGTGTATTTTAGAGTTTTCTGTGTCCCCGAGTCTTCGTGTTGTCCTGTCCTCCCCTTGATTGTTCCCAGGTGTGTCTCGTTCTGTGATTACCCGCTGTGTATTTAACTCCACCTGTGTTCCTTGTTCCTCGTCGGGTCCTTGTCAATGCGTCTAATCTCGTCTAATGTGCGTGCTGCCTGTTGTTTGGACTGTGTTTTCTTCATTAAAATCATTATTCATCTTACCTGGGTCCGCTGCGTCTGCCTCACCACCCCTCACCGCACCGATTCATGACAAACATAAGTGTATGCATTTCCTGTTTGTAACACTTGTCAAGAAAACTGGCATAAGGGTATGAGATCTTTCCAGGCACACGCAGAAAAAGATGCATAATGGCTTGGAAGAAATAAAGTAATCCTGTAGTTTGATTAAAAGTTAATTAAGTTGAATAAGTCTGAATAACATGAATATAAGTAATCACTCAATAACTTTCTGCAAAGCTTCTCTGATTAATGATCTGTAATGATTTAAATATGTAATGATTATGTTAATGATTAACAACAGGGAAAAGATGTGATTTATTGTTAATGAATATGAAGTTATAATCATCTGAAATCAATTTAACAAGAGGTTGAATGTGTTTACTGAGTTTTAATAGATAAAGTGAGTTATAGAATATAGAAGAGACGAATGTGCAGTACAGCCCTGAAAACAGGAAATGTCGCAAGCAGTTCTGAACAGATGGCCAAGAAGCACAGGAAGAAAGGGGAAGTACGGGAACTTCCACTGTGGTCGGCAAGCAGGTTAAGAAATGTGGGGACTTTTTCATGAGACACAGCGGCCGTGAAGAAAGTCACGTAGGCCAAACCTCCCCATACACACACATGGCGAGGAGAGGCATAAAAAGGGGCTGAAAAGAGGAACCAGCTGTTCCCAGTCCGGCGGCGCAGAAGGAGAAACAACTCACAGAGGAGCAGATTAAGCTACGGACCACACTTCAGAACCACGGGGAAGCTCGGACTTCACACCGCTAAGAAAGGACTGGGTCCCATCGCCCCATCTCTGGTTCGTTATTCGACCGCTGGTCTCGTCTCAACCCAGCCTTTTCAAACTCTGCAACAAGACTTGGAGGAAGGACAAAGGTCCCTCAGGGATAAAGAACTGGGTTTTGCAAAAGGATTCAGACCCTTTCTGCTTTGCTACCTTTCTGAGGAGGGTTTTTCCACACCAGGCAAGGACCTCAACCAAGGACGCAAGAAATTCCTGTTGCCAAAAGATCCACCATCGCCTGGGTATGAGTTGAATCTGCTCATTGAAATTCTATTTCAGAACTTGCGACTTAACTCTTAGGGAAAGGAGACAGAGTAGTATGATTGTACATGTAAATTTTATTACACTGTTTTTGAATTATATACGATTGATTATTGATTTGTATGTCGCATATCCCTGCTTAAGCTTGCTTAATAAATTTATACTACAAAATTCTAATGAGGTTGGTGGACATTGGAATTAATAGAGTCATTTAATCTTTGTCCAGTTCTTTTAATCAAGGTAAAACTAATGTACATGATTCCAGTAAATAGGAGGCTTCATAATTTCCTTTGGTGAGAGTAAATAATGACCCTGGGACTTACATCTAAGTCACTAAACATAATCTAGCCGGTTCCAAGTGCAAGTTATGATTTAGAAAGTGGGCTACCGTTAACAGAAGTGGTTATTGGAATTATGCAGCTGCGAGGGCTACTCAGCTGATTGTTTCTTAACTGTAAAGGGTCATAACTTCTGGATTGGAGGTAGTTAGAGCTAGACGAGTCACTTTCGCTACCAGTTTAAATAGATTATCTCTTATAGAGTACTCTTAGGGTAATACCCAGGACTCAGAGATTTTCCGGACCTGTTAGACGGAGAACTGGTCAGTAGGCAGCCCTGGGGAGTAGTGAGGAGTGGGCGGGGCTGACTATTGCAGGATAACCTACATCTAATCTTATGTCTAATATCTAATTTTATGTTGTGTTGCATGTTTTTACTGCAAAACGAGAAAACCCGAGATCATCCCACTTCCCCATGCTGGAGGTTTCAGTTTAAAAGTAACAACACATGAAGTTACCTATAAAGTTAATCACACAAGTGACATCTAGACCCAACAGTAGACTTAAACTTCCATAAAATCTATCTGGCTGTGTGTGCTGTTTCTGTCTCCTGCAAACTTTGCTTTAATTCTAGTTTTCTTTTTTCTATCTAATCATAAGAAATCATAGTCAGACATTGAGAGTCATGAAACAGGAAGTAGGTTTCCTGGAAAGAAGAGGAAGTAAGTTTCCAGCCTGCAGATTTATAAAAATAGCTGAGACCATTCCTTATTTCAAAGCATAAAAGTTTGAAAGAATGAAATCTAAACATTTTGAGTAATTGAATAAGACCCAAAGTAAAATACTTACATTTATATTGGTTTACTTATAAGAATACTTAACCCTACACTTGGGACTCGCCCGAGTCACTAAAACCAACCTGGCTCAGTAAACAGAGCAAGTTGACCGTTAACAGGTGTGAAACTAGTTGGCTGCAGGCTGCTGAGTCTGGCTAATCCACAGGGGGAAGAAGGGTGGAGCATCTGGACGGAGGCCGTCAGGAACCAGGCGAATCTTTCTGAACAGGCCAGCTTAAACTGAGTTTACTTCAGTTCTGGACCAGGTTAAACCCCTGCAGATTTAGGAAACTCAATTCACCCTTTAGACGGAGAGCTGGTGGCACATCTCCCCTCTCAGAAAGAGAAGGGGGGAGGAAGGCGGTGCAACAACAACAACAGTCAGGCATCCTTTGGGGATGACATAGAAACCAAGCTGATTTTCTGATGACTGTTTCATTTCATCCCAACCTGAAGACCAGCAGAAAGCCTGCAGGGCCAAAGTCCTGCAACTTTTAGATGCATCTGTAACCCTAACCCTGATTGCACTGAGGAGGAGATTCAGCTGTTTGACTGAAGGGTGTCGGACCAAGGAGACAGCTGAGAGTCGCAGGACGCCGGAGGACAAGGATTGTCCAGCCTGCTACTGACAGAACTTCAGAAGAACCTGGTGAGGACTTTAAGGACAAGGACAGAACTGTTCTGGTTCAGCAGCCTCAGTGCTTCCTCTTCTCTAACGAGTCTCCTCCCTCGGTTCCCTGCTGAGATTCTCCCCAGCTGTTCTGCATCCCTCTGATTAGCCTCACCTACTCTCCATATCACTCATAACATCTCAGTTCTGAAGCTCCTCATTGAAACGATTCATTGCTGAACATAAAATCTACAAGTTTTTTGTTCCTGTTCTTGTGGATTTTGTGTAAGTTTTTTCCTTTATTATATTTATATTCTGCTCACCATTGGTCTCCACTTTAACAAGGACAATATCTCACACGATCCTTTTCAGGAAACTAAACGATTCCAGGCAGAGAAAGTGTTTCAAGAACGCCACATGGTGACAGAACAGACTTTCCATCCCACTCTGGACGTGACACGAGTCACTGAACCAGGTTTTTGTACAAACACCAATGAGGAGCCTCATCATTTTAAAATGGAAAATTTACTTTGGCAGTATCTGAAAATGTAATGACCATTTTATAGTTAATCTATTCACTTTTTAAGAATGTAACTGTGTAAACTAAGAAGCACATTTTCTCCTCAGTAATGATTTAAACCTGAAGACCAACTGGGAAATTATGAAAGTCTCAGAAGAACATTGGCTTGACATTGGATCCTGATTTCAAATTTGTCAAGCATACCTACATGCTAAGCTAAGGTGTAAAAGCTAACTTGCATAATTCTCTTGTATTCAATAGATATTAATAAGCTGAATGAAACCAGAGAGGAGGCCATATTGATAACAGGACTACCATGTCTGAGCTGAGTTTGACTGAGCTGACATCTGAAACATTGAACTCAATTGTAGTTTCACTGAAACACAGAAACCGCTTGGAACCGTAACTTCCAGCTGAAATAACAGATTTCCCCCCAAAGGTCAAAAATGAATCAAAGGATGTTTGTCTCTGATTAATCCCTTTCCAAGAATTACATTTCCATGAAGGAAAGTTATTCTGCGGACGCTGCAGGAAGATTATATTCTCCTAATGACGAGAGAAAAACGTGACTCACCTTGACGGATCTACTACTTTATAAATGACTCCCGAAGGAGCCGTGGCGCTCGGTGTTCCTGTGGACATGAAGTACAGCTCGCCTGCAGGACCCATAAAAAGCCAGTAAATCACTAAAAACTGTGAAAAGCAGCCTGTGGCTAAGGTTGAGTTTAATCTGTTACCAGATTCATCCTCAGCAAAGGAGATGATGTACGGATAGTAGTTGTTGATGAGTCCAGGAAAGGCACATGTCAGGCCCATTCCCATGCAGATTTCATTATACTTTCCACTCTCCAGAGTTCGTATTCTCCTTTAGGCTCATCAGACGCCTAAATCAAGCAAAAATCTCACAGTGAATATTAGACTGATTCCCTGCTGCATCTCAAACCTCTGCAGAAGATTTTAGATGATACAAAAAGGTTAGAATAAGGCTGGTCTACGTCCCTGATTCCTTTCTGATGTTAACTTTATATATTCAGGTGATACGAGCGCCAAAGCAAACTTTTATCTCCATGTTTTCACAGCTCATTGTGATGTTTGCCTGGTAAACTCACCCACTCATGAAGTCTCCAAATATGTACATTGCCGTTCAGGTTGGGGTGTTCACAGCCTCGGTACACGTATCCTCCTGTCACCGACTTGCCCTTCTTATGAGGGTAGGCGTAAATGGGCAGCACGTCATCTGTGAAGAAACCTCATCATGACCAGACTGAACAGCAACAGATTAAAAGCTGTGGACCCTCAGGTCCTCTGGCACTGGACTGTCAACAGTTCCCAGAGTCTCAACTCACACTGATGGTGAGGCTTGTTTCCAATATTAAAGCCCCGGTTTGTGGAACGGTCTGCCAGAGAACCTGAGGCCGCAGAAAATGTTGTTGTCTAATTGATTAGTTGATTGACTTGATCATAATCATAATTCCACACATCGCTGCAAATGTTTTTCTCTCTGTTGTTGAATGGAGAGTCAGTGTGACTCAATTTGCAGCTGCATTAAAGCTGCATTAGAGAATTAAACATTTTCATAGCTTATCTAATCCTTCCTGCCAACAGTGCAGATATATCTGAAAGCAGGGTAATGTAGCATTCTTACTTAGTGAGCTGTTGGTGCACAGCTTCTTATCATAGCAGGAGAATCCCTCTTTCGCTCTCCAGCCATAGTTACGACCTTCCTCGATGATGTCAACTTCTTCATACTTGTTCTGGCCGACATCCCCGCAGAAGATCCGACTCTTTCCCCTCTTTGGTTTGTGGATGCCCCCGTCACCGAGCACCTCCACATGTTACGGACACCGTAAGCGTAGACCTCTGGGCGTGCGACAGGCTCGTGGATGAATGGGTTGTCTGTGGGGATTCTGTACAGCGGACCTTTCTCGTTGTTGTCCACATCAATTCGAAGAAACTTTTACCCAATAGGGCAGACTGGCACATCCCCAGAGTTACACTTTATGAAGTTTAGCTTTAACCATGGCCTCATTGCACCATTGTGTACTTACTTGTTCGGGCATTCCCATGCTTTCCAAATGGATCTCCTGCCATTCCACCATCTCCTGTGAAAATGTACAGGTAGCCATCATCCCCGAAGAGCAGCATCCCTCCATTATGATTGGACGCTGGCTCATCGATCTCCAGAATTACCCTTTAGAGAAACGGTTCAATAAAAAATAAGTCTTATTCTGTAAACATTAAAATTCAGATGCTTTCCACTCTGTAGTGCAGGCCAGTCCATACCTACCGCTCTGACGTGTGGTCCACCAGATTCATGTCATTGGTTGACACCTTGAACTCACTTATCCTTATTCTCTCATCAAAGCCAACCTCCACTGAGTAGTACACATACAGTTTGCCATTGTATTTGTATTTGGGATGAAACGTGATTCCAAGGAAGCCCCTCTCATCTCCCTCCCATGATGATGTCAGCACCGCCTTGGTGATGTTCAGAAATGGCTTCTCCAGCTTGGATCGGTCAGGGAGGTAAGTCCACACTATCCCCACCTGCTCTGCAACAAAGAACCGATGCGTACCGTCATTGGCGTGAACCATAGCCAGTGGGTTCCTCAAGCCATTTGCCACCTCTTCCAGACATAGTTGCAGACAACCATCAGAATCTTTCTGAACCCGGCCCAGGTTCTGGTTCAGCTTACGATTGCTGAGTAGGTGAGGATAACAATAATCAGCATCATCCAGCTCTAGAAGCTTGCAGAAACGATTCTGATCGTCTTTGGCCTGATTTAAAGGTGTGTGTAATCTGATATGAAAGGGATGATTGGGCGGCACTGGTTCCAGAACTGGGAGCAGTAGTCGGGGCAGAGGCCTGGGATGGTCCGGAGCGGGGTGCTGGGATCCTCAGCATCAAACAGGTGAGCTGCAAACGGTGAACACTCCTGAGATCAAAAGATGGAGAAAACTGATTAAATGAGGGACGATCAACCCCTTAACCCTCGACCCCTAAATCCCCCAAAACGGCTGAAAAGGCAAACCCAAATGAAATCAGCTGCTGTTCTTGAACAATATGGAGTTCATGCAAAAGCTTGGTCTCTTTATGAAGACGACAAGCTACATTTTCTATTTTTGCTGTCAAAAATACTTTAACTGTAAGTAGTTTGTAGCTATTACGTTTGTAACACAAAAGAAATTGAAACATTTTGCTTCACCCAGATTTTTCATTTTTATTTCTTGTAAATGCGCATTGAGTGTTGAATGTATGCACTGGAAAATATAATAAATGTCTAGAATAAAGTATTCTGCTCATGGATTTCAAGACTGATCAAAATAGCACAAAAAGAAATGCCATTTTGGACATGTTTATTTCTGAGGATGTACAGTGTTGTCCAAGTGGCCATTTGGACCACACCTTCTATGGAAATTACTTATAATTATATAAATAAAATAGCATATCTGGGGGGGCAGGGGGGTTAGCATCCAGTCAGACCTCCTCCCCCTTCTTGCAATACGCTGTCCGTCCATCCGTCCGCTCCCCCCCCTTCTAACGATACGCTAACCCGTATCGTTAGAATACGATACGAAGGTGGGGGTCTGGAAATATTCCAGAAAGAATACAGGCATGTCAAAATGAGCTCAAGTCGCTCTCTGGATATTATTGGCTCGGGAAAAGCCATTTCATAACATTATTGATGGAATGTGGTGTCAATCAAAAGGGGGCGCTCTAGGCTGCCCAATAAAAGCATCATAATGGCCACTGGCAGAGTTGAAACCCTTAAATCTCAGTCCCGGAAAATACGATGGAAAAATTGCACGTGGGCGTTTCGGTGCCGGTTAAAGGGTTTTAATAAAGCTAAAATATTTATAACAATGTCAGTCATGAGCCGATTGGTCTGAATGTTCCTAACAGAACCCTTTAGTACCAGACTCCAGTATTACTGCTGCTTCCTAGAGGTTCTAGAGTAGAATGGTGGAGAGGTTCTGCAGGGAACCTTTAATTTAATCATCAAATGCTTTTGAAAACATTCAAAATATCTCTGAATTATTTACAAACAATTCAATCACACAAATATTTCCATTGATCCGAGTTATTAAACAGTG
>NC_045685.1:5006821-5040160 GCF_003331165.1 Xiphophorus hellerii
TCGACGGGGGGGGGGGGGGGGGGGGTTGCTGACTACGACACATTCGCGGTCGCTTTTAGATAGATTTTTACCCAGAATGGAAATGGAAAAAACCGTGAGTGAAACGGTGACTGGGACTGACTAGTATATATTTGAGGGAAAGTTAGTTTAACATCTGCTCAAGAGCCCCCTGGTGGTTGAAGAGAATCCACAAACCAGAAAATACAATATATGAAAAAATACACTGAATGCTCTCTGGTATGAGGAGGCGGGCCAGATCCGGCATTGCCAGACCAAATGACGCAGGCCGTAGTTTGGGGACCCCTGGTCTAGAGAGTTTTTCATTTTGTTATTGTGATAAATAGTAGGGTTTACAGTAAATGGAGACTGTTATTTGTCATGTAAACAAATAATTATCTAGTTTGCATTGCTGCTTGATCCTTCAGCATCAGCAGCAAGATTCTTTTAACTCTGTTCCTGTAGTGGTGTCCTGAACTCAACACAGTAAAGTCACTGTGCTAACTAAGGTTGCTAACTAGGGTGCTGAGAGCCCAGTAGGCCTGGTCCTTGTCAAGATGCTGCTACTGTCTTTGAAATCAAATTTCTGCTATTTTTGCACGTTCAGGAGGAGAAGGGCAACACATCACAGGTGAGTCCTTTCACGGTTTCAACTGAAGTTAGCTAACTTTAACCAACTGACAAAGAAATGTGTAGTTTCTGAGCCATGCTGTTTATGTACATGCACTGCAGCTAGATATTTTTACTATATGGAACATTTAATCTTCACAGATGCAACACTTCCATTAATGTTTCTGTAGGAACGGCTGCATAGATTATATTTCTGGTCTACTTCAGACTACATGTGCTTAAAGTTATTGTTAATGGCAGAAGCAACTTTTTCCAAGTTTGGTTCAATAATTAATTTGAATTACTTTGAGTGTGAAATGTTCATGCATGCAAGTTAAATCTCTGAAGAACATGTTAGCTTTTGTTTCAATACTTTGGTAATACTTAGAAGTATAAAGCTTGGCATCAGAGATATTATTTAATATTTTCCTTTGACCTCTTGACTCTCACACCCAAAATACTTGCACTAAAGTCACTGGGTCCATGACAGTTGAAGGATTTGAAGATAAGAGAATTTAAATATTAATATTTTACAGCTTTTCTCAGTTTGGGTGCATCTCTCAGAACAGAATTGAAATTCTTAAAACTACCTGTTCAATCTTCAAATTACTGTGTCACTTCTGCACATCAAAACAATTAGTTTTGCAAGTTTTGCTTTTGTACATCATGTAGCTGGTTATGTACACTTCTATGCTTTTATAATTGTAATTTGCTTTTATCGTCTTGATCAAAATATGTTAACCCTCCTGTTGTCCTCGGGTCAAAATGACCCGCCACTGTGTTAAACCCCCCCCCCCCCCAAAAAATCCCCTAAATGTAATTTTTTTAACTTGAGATTTTAAGACTTTTCCTAGATTGGCCCAGACAATAGAAAAAGTTCAGTGTTGCTTTTATTCTCATTTCCATGTAAGCTGTACAAAAAAAGGTACAAAGATGGTCTTCAGGTCAAAATGACCCGTGAGGCAAATGGAGTTGAAATCAAGGTCACAGAGTTATTTACAAACCATAAAATGTTACAAAGTTTTAGTTGTGTCTCAGATCAATCAGTAGCAGAAGTGAGCAGAGAGTGGAAGGCCAATTTTCCGAGCCACAATGCCAGTCAAACTCTTTCACACCTACTCAAGACTGATGCGATTTGATGACCGTGAATCAAGACCAGCAAGACGTATGACAGACAAACTTGCAGCCATAAGAGAGGTATGGGACAAGTGGGTGGAGCGGTTGCCCTACCTCTACAATCCAGAGCCTGATGTAACAGTGGATGAGCAACTGGTTCCATTTAGAGGTAATCTGTTTTCATATTTGTAATAAAAGTGATTTTCACTATTGATTTCTTTGACTGTTTTCTGTGACACTGATACTAATCACTGATGCTAATGTCTTTTGTCCAAAGGTTGTTGTCCTTTCCGGCAGTATATGCCCAGCAAGCCAGCAAAATATGGGATCAAGTCATGGGTGGCTTCTGAATCAAGCTATGCTTGGAAAATGCAAGTCTATACTGGGAAGTCAACCAGTGGATGCCCAGAGAAGAACCAGGGGTTGCGAGTTGTGCTTGATGTGACAGAGGGACTGAGGGGTCACAATGTGACATGTGACAATTTCTTCAACTCTTATGAACTCGGACAGCAGCTCCTGAAGAGGAAGATCACCATGGTTGGTACAGTTCAAAAGAACAAGCCTGAGCTCCCACCTGCACTGCTTGGGTCAAAGGAGAGAGAGGTCTTCTCCTCAAAGTTTGCCTTCACACCCACCACCACTCTAGTTTCCTACCTCCCAAAGAAAAACAAGAATGTAGTTCTTCTGAGCACACTGCACAAAGACGGCGACATTAGTGACCGTGAGGACAGGAAGCCAATCATCATCCTGGAATAAAACCGAAACAAAGGAGGTGTGGACAACCTAGATAAGGTGATTGGAGCATATAGCTGCAGAAGAATGACTGCCCGCTGGCCCCTGGTCATCTTCCACAACATCATTGATGTGTCCTCCTACAATGCCTTTGTGATTTGGATAGAGATCAACCCAACCTGGATGTCTCATAAGCACAACAAGAAGAGGGTGTTCCTGGAGCAGCTAGGAAAGGCACTTGTAACTCCACTCATTGAAAGAAGGAAGCATGTCCCCCACACAGAAGCCTCAGCAGCAGTTGTGAAAGCTATTCAGAGTGCAGCAGCTCCTGATCAACCTGAGGATCCATCTACCACAGCCACTTCCTCAGCTAAGCCAAGTAAGAGGAAGAGATGTCAGTTCTGCCCTCAGACTGTAAAACACATACTGTGTGCTGCAGGTGTAAGAAATATATCTGCAAAGGCTGTGCACTTGCATACTGCCCTACATGTGCCAATTAGTTGAATGGGTTATGTTATTTTTCATATTTTTGTATTGTACATCCTCTTGTTCACTGGAGAAAAGTAAAAGAAAATTAGTCACTGTGATGAATAAAAATGCATTCGAAACTCATTTTGCACATTTTTTTTCTTAAGCTATAGAAATTCAAGTGGAGAGGGAAAAGTCAAGTATTCACACATTTTGTGGTGAGTGACAATATACAAGATAGAATTTGGTGTTTAAAATTCAATTAAGCTGCTTATATTGGGGGTTTATTGAAGACGGGTCATTTTGACCCGGAGGATAAAGGGTGTATACAGAAAATGAGGACAACAGGACAACAACGTGTCTGTGTTGAATTCTCAACTTCCAAAATAGCATCAGTTCATTGTGTAAGTCTTAACATGCATAAGTCTTAAAGTTGTCATAATGTGAATCATATATTAATTAATTTATATTCTATTATTTTCTAAATCTGTCCTGAATTGGTAAATTGCTCCCAAGTGAGTCCTGAGTTTCTCTAACAGGTCAGTGTATGAACCATTAGCTCAACCAACGATCAACCAGTTTTCTGAAACAGATTGGAGGTGCATCTTGTGAACCATCAGTTGGCAACATTATGCTCTATATAGTCAGAACACAACACAATGTTACATGTCTGAGAACTGATGAACAAGTATCTGGGCAGAGTGAACAGCCAGAGAGAAGAAGAGGAGTGAGGCTGAGGAGGAAATAGTTGGGAGGAAAGCAGAAGAAGAGTCAGAAGAGGCTGAGGACATCTGCCAGTTTCCATCAGTCCAACATCAGGACATGGCTGAGACCCACAACATGATGCTGATGGAGGTCCTCCCACCCTACTGTTCATTCCTTAACCCCACTGAGGAAAAAAGATTCCTCAGTGGAGTTAAGGAACAAAGTGACTATGGAAATTAAAATGTAATGTAATTTCTACAGCACTGTACAGTTTTCCTTGAGGAGATTGTCCTGTGGCTCCTTTTCTACTTTTTTTGTTCTCTGCATTTCTGTCTTTTTCTTTCTGAATCACCATGGCATGGTCCATGAATAAATTATAGCAAAAGCGTAAATCAGTGTTTCTCAATCCTGGTCTTCAGCGTCACCCTGTCCTGCAGGTTTAGGTATTTCCCTTCTGCCACACACCTGAATTGTATCTCTGGATGATTAACAAGCTTCTGCAGTACTTGATTGTCATCCAATCATTTGAATCAGCTGTTCTGGAGTAGAGGCACATCTAAAACATGCAGAGCAGGGGGGCGTTGAGGACCAGGGTTGAGAAACACTGGCGTAAATGATCCTTTTGTAGTCTCTTCTCATGACTAATCGATTTGACTGTCTTATCTGTACATAGAGAGACTATAACTTATTATTTTGAGTCACTGATATGTTAACAGACAGGATTTTAAGAGCTGAACTAAGGATTTTGAAAGCAAACAAATGCTATTTTTCCTGTTTCTACAAATTGTTTTGAGAAATGCGCTTACTGTTTTGTAAATGCCAACAATGACTCGAGAAATGCACCAAAAGTGACTGAGAAAAACTAACCTAGCATAAATTGTCTCAGCTGTATCAATTTGTTTGCCTGTATGAAAAGTGTTCACATTTACAGCTTTGTTTCTGCTAGCTTGCAGGAAATGTAACTTACATAAATGGTTGAAGACAACCTATTGGCCTTCATGAGACTCAGATAAATGGTGAGTATCTATTTCATAAATTGCCTAAAACAGTTATATTTGTTTTTAGTTTGTGTATTTTGTCTGGTTGCAGACCAGAGGATCACACCTGTTGACAACAAACAAAGGTTTAACTACTGAATTTTCAGTCAGAAATGATCACACCACCTGGTTGAAGTACCTGTGTCCATATGCAAGTCAACAAAGGTGAAACAAACATTTAAGCGAATAAGATGTTCATGTAGTGCATCTTTCTAACTTTTTCTTTTTGTTTTCCAGCAGAGAGGAAACACCCGATTGACAACATGCGAGTCTCAATTTCAACCTGTGACTGGGAAGACTACAACCATCCTGAGCAACGTCTGATCTCAGCGACTTGTGACTCTCAACCCAGAACAAGAATCCTTTTATCACCATTTTGTCTTCTACAATATGTTATCTCTTATGTGGACACATACTGTTTGTTTTGTTTTTGTTTTCCAGATCTCAGTAATACCGTGAGGAAACTGGACATAAAATAGAATCAGTTCTTTTTTTAACTTGACTTTTTAAATAGAAATTGTTTCTTTAAGTGGATTACTCGTAATCTGTATTTTTGTTTAATTAGAAATTATTTTCTTTATAACTTTCTGTATAGAAATGCTTGACAAGTTACACTTCCTTGGTTGTTGTACTATAATTTGTATGGTAAAATTCTGGTAGGAACAGAGACCAGTAATTTACCATAAGTTTTTTTTGGGGGGGAGGGTTTACAATAAAATGTCAATATATCATACAGTCTGGATGTGTTTTTCACTCATGTAGATATTATGCCTCAGTCAGCATGACCGTATTTACTACGGCAAAACCACATTTTATTTTTTTTAAAATATTTTAGGAAGTACGGTATTTTACCGTATTTTAAAAATACGGTAGAATCCTGCATTTACAACATACGGTAAAAAACTGGCAGCTGTGGTTGCCAGAATTTTACCGTATATTAAAAATACGGTAAAATCCTGCATTTACAACATACGGTAAAAAACTGGCAGCTGTGGTTGCCAGGATTTTACCGTATATTAAAAATACGGTAAAATCCTGCATTTACAACATACGGTGAAAAACTGGCAGCTGTGGTTGCCAGAATTTTACCGTATATTAAAAATACGGTAAAATCCTGCATTTACAACATACGGTGAAAAACTGGCAGCTGTGGTTGCCAGGATTTTACCGTATATTAAAAATACGGTAAAATCCTGCATTTACAAAATACGGTAAAAAACTGGCAGCTGTGGTTGCCAGAATTTTACCGTATTTTAAAAATACGGTAAAATCCTGCATTTAGCAAATACGGTAAAAAACTGGCAGCTGTGGTTGCCAGAATTTTACCGTATTTCAAAAATACGGTGAAATCCTGCATTTAGCAAATACGGTAAAAAACTGGCAGCTGTGGTTGCCAGAATTTTACCGTATTTTAGAAATACGGTAAAAAACTGGCAGCTTTGGTTGCCAGAATTTTACCGTATTTTAGAAATACGGTAAAAAAATGGCAGCTTTGGTTGCCAGAATTTTACCGTATTTTAGAAATACGGTAAAAAAATGGCAGTTTTGGTTGCCAGACTTTTACCGTATAAAGACGGTAAACTTCTGGCAACTCAGCTGCCAGTTTTTTACCGTAAAATGAGGCCGTTTTTTTTTACAGTGTACAGACGTTGTTGCTGCTGCTGGCAAAGTAGTTTAGAGGCTGACTGGAAGCGCCCTTACCTTCTCTGAGCAAGTGCGAGTAGATGATCCAGAGGAGAAGTAGGCAGCAGAGCGACGCCCCTCCACCTGAGGACAGCGTCTTGGCCGCAGACTGCATTCTAGCCTGTCAGCCGCTTCGGATTTATCCAAACTTTAAACGCCTGTAAGCGCTTCTCAGATGCCGATTATCCAGTGGCGTCCCCAAAGCCTGACGTAGGCATCCATTTTGAGGGTATAATGGACGAGGGACTGATAACAATCCCCCCTTGCTTTTTTTTTTAATAATAATAATAATAAATTCCCTCCGTCAGCCGCATATCCATCCAGGCTGCGCAAACAAGCGACAATGTTCCCAGATCTGGCCAAGTTTTGCGCAGCTGCGGCGCCAGAAGCCTGGATTCACTACAGAAAATGTTTTAAAAATTTAAAAGTGTGTGGATGAAGAGAGGGTGGGCAGTAGCAGAACCCCCCTCGCAGTTTTTATTCCTCGCAAAGAGATGCGGATGATGGTAGTAAATTCAGCCGCCCAGCACCCCATGAACGCCGCTGTCACTTCTGCTCTTCGTCCTCCGAGCTGCGCACTCCTCTTATTGTTATTCCCGGCCAACTTCTGAATCCGCGTCTGGTTCTACACGGAGAGGCGCGCGTGAAGCCGGGCGGACATGACGAACATACCAAACAGCAGCGGAAACTTGTCAGAAAACGGGACACTCCGGTGCGCCATCTCTAAACTCACCCCTTAAAATGAGAACAATCCGAAATGAGATCACTGAAACGCGGCCAAAAGCCGCAAGTGCGTCATTGCGTGGCCGCATGCACATCGGCGCAGTGAAATGTCGCGTCAAAATGGAAAAAAGAAAAAGAAAATTTACATTAAAGAAGAAGAGGAGCAGTGAGGGTCTCACGCAGCTCACCCCCTGTGGATAAAACGCGCTGGTTCCAGGCGGTGCGGTGAAGTTGGGAGCTCTTGTCACCTGTATGAGCCTTTCTGTAGAAATCTGTGGAAATTTCCCAGCGATGAAGACTCGTTGCTTTGATTTCTATGATAACAAAACGCCTCGCAGTCAAGCTGGCTGTCTCATTCTATTCCGTGCTGCTGCATTAACATGCAGGCAGGGTTGAGGAAGAAGAGGAAGCGTTGGGTCTTTGCTGCTGCACCCTGAGTTGAGTTCCAGTGCGTCCAAATAATCCGTCTCCAACCCTATCAGACAGTGCCCTCCCTTCTTGCTGTAAAATAAACCACAGATCTACTAGGCAGTAAATTCAAAACTTGACAAGTGTCTTTGCTTGTCTAGACTCCTGAAGATCTTCGCAGGAGCTCCGCTGGGGAAGTGAAAAGTATCAGGGAAGGGTTGGCATCCTTTTCCCCTATTTTACAACAGCTTTAAGAGACAGAGTGGAGAGGAAAATGCCATGAGTTACGTTTAATTTATTCGTCCCGATGTAAAATGACCAGGAGGGAAACGCTGACATTTCTTGTCCCATCTTCACCCAACCTCCCAATGTGCCAGTTCTTTGCTAAGAACTGTGAAGAGAGAAGTACCGAACCGAAATACTGTAGATGGCTGTTAATATTAATTCAACATTTGGAAGCGTGATCAGCAGCTTCCTTCACTTCCTCTGCTACCATTGCTAAAACTACAGGCAGACTACAATCTGGAGCAGAAGATTAACGTCATTGTTCACAACTCCTCCTGTTGACTGATTGGTCCAGTTGAAATTCTACCTAAGGCAATCCACTTCAATGGGAGAAATCCCAGACAGAGCACTGAAGAGAGATGAGAATCGAGCAGAACTGCAGAGGAAGGCGATGGCCAGACTGGGTCTGCAGCCTAGCCATGCCCAGGACAATCAAAATCTGACCAAAGATTTATTCATGCTTTCACTGATCAGTGGGCCAATCACTCCCAGCCTCAGCTCATATATTTACTACAGCATGAGAAACTTACCTGAGCTTTACGATACACAAAGACTTGTTGCCATAGCAACTGGCAACAACACAACTTTATGTATCAGGATTCAGCACCAATAACACTCAAACATTAACCCCACATAGAGCAGAACATTCAGTTCATTACAGTTTTATATTTTTAGGCTTGTTGTGTATTTTGAGATTATTAATAAGTGATTGCTGTGGTCAATTAGCCACCGCTGCTATTAGCCACGCTTACACAACGGTGGTTGTTTAAATTTTCTAATTTAAACACCTGCTTTACTGATGATCTGTCAGTTTTTGTGTTGGTCGCCATTTTTATTTATAAGCTGAACCAAAACACATCTTATTCCACAGCACATCTATTTGATAAGTTTGTCAAAGTCAAGCACAACTGACCTTCTTCCCTCTCCCTCGCTATTGTTTTTTCTTAGTTAAAACTTATTTCTGACCTTGTTATCTAGTCTTAGTGTAGACAGTTCATAGCAAAACACTGCATCCTTTTTTATACGAGCTTACGTTTAGTCTAGCAGGGAAATGCGGGCAGGAACTTGCGTGGGTGACATGCTGCAAGGAGTCTAGTTTAAAATAACATTGGAGCTCATTTAAGAATATTGTAATATACTGTATATCGTGTATTGTAATAGCAAAAATATATCAGGATATTTGATTTTCTTCATGTCCCCCAGCCATAAAGAGGAGTGGTGTGTTTACATGTGCTAGCTGAGTTTCCACTCTGCTAACGTTTCTGGTCTCCTGCATATAGAGTTCTCTTCTCTCCATGATCCTGTGGCTGAAGCTGCCATGGTTTTGCTTAAATACCTGGCCTACATGCATGACTGCCCTTTAACCCAGACAAAGGTTTAAAGGTTTTATTGAACAATGAGAATGAGCTTAATGAAGTAGCAGTTTCTTTAATGTCACAGAGTGGAGTTACTCTTCTGTTTTAGGACCTGAAGGACTTGTTGTAATTAATCAAACTAGTATGTCTTATTGCAGGAAATGCCATGGAACCTCAAGAACACTGGAGGTACATATGAAGACAATGATCTAAAGATCACAAGCAAGACCTGCTCTGAAAAAAACAAGCTAAAATCAGACAACGTTGCAAATGAAACTGAGTTGCTGTTGCTGGTTGGACACAAAACCCCTGAAATTTGTCTGATGTAAAACAATTCTACAAAGGTAGTCATAGCAATGTAAGAAATGTATTGTTAATTATTGCAAATGCTTGGTGGCACCTGTTTTAAGTGAACAAAGATGTTCCTAGTGTCATTAACATAACTAGCTAGCAAGAATATTATTATGCAGCATCCTTTTGCCATCTAACAGTGCTTTATTTAATTGTTGAGGTTGTTGTTTAGTTTAAAATGGCGGTCTGTGAAGAAAGTGTCATGAAGTGCGGGTGTGAGGTGGTGAGGTAGAGGCAGCGGAGGTGGCGGCTCCGGAAAGCGACGAGGGGCCGGGTTCACCGGCGGCTCACGTCGCTGTCTCCGGGCAGACAGCGGAGGTGACGGATCCGGAAGGCGACGAGGGGCTGGGTCCACCGGCGGCTCACGTCGCTGTCTCCCCCGGCGTGAGTAACGGCGGGGGCCGAATCCGGAGGGCTTTGGGGTGGTGACTGGTGGGATCTGACATTTTCTAAATGCCAGGGTATAGTCTGAGTCCAGTCCCATCTCCCCCAGCAGCAGCGGAGATGGCAGGATCTCTACGTCCTTGTAGAGATCCCGCTGAGCCAACTCCAACTGCTGCTGGAACCATGCCTCCTGGTCGTGCTGGGCCATATGCTGCATTCTCACCGTTCGGTCTGGTCGGGTCCTACTGTCACCACCCCAAAGCCCTCCGGATTCGGCCCCCGCCGTTACTCACGCCGGGGGAGACAGCGACGTGAGCCGCCGGTGGACCCGACCCCTCGTCGCCTTCCGGATCCGTGACCTCCGCTGTCTGCCCGGAGACAGCGGCGTGAGCCGCCGGTGAACCCGGCCCCTCGTCGCTTTCCGGAGCCGCCACCTCCGCTGCCTCTACCTCACCACCTCACACCCGCACTTCATGACAGTAGGACCCGACCAGACCGAACAGTGAGGCACGCTGATTTTTACTTTTCACCATGGACCCGGAGGAGTTAAAGGAGCTGACGGACACGATCAGAGAGTATGAGGAGGCAATGGCCAAGCCGTACGCTGCCGGCCGACGCCTCGGTTTCGCCATCCGCTTAGGGCTCTTGCTGGACTACTGGGTTCCTCGTTTTCCGCACCCGGGGTTGGTGGAGTTGCAGAGGGAGGCAGAGTGGGAGCGTATGGCGGCTCTAGCCGTCATGGCTGGCGAACCTCTGCCTCCCAAGCCGCACAGTTTCTCCGCCAGCCCAGATCCTGCTCCAGTTCCGGGACCAGCACCTCCAGCTCCACCTCCGCTGTCTGCCCGGAGACACCGACGTGAGCCGCCGGCAGACCCGGCCCCTTGTCGCTTTCCGGAGCCGCCACCTCCACGGTCAGCCCGGAGACAGCGACGTGAGCCGCCGGCAGACCCGGCCCCTCGTCGCTTCCCGGAGCCGCCACCTCCACGGTCAGCCCGGAGACAGCGACGTGAGCCGCCGGTGGACCCGGCCCCTTGTCGCCTTCCGGAGCTGTCACCTCCGCAGCCGGTTCCCAGGCTTCGCTGCGGCTCGCCCCCGCAGCCGGTTCCCTGGCTTCGCTGCGGCTCGCCCCCGCAGCCGGTTCCCAGGCTTCGCTGCGGCTCGCCCCCGCAGCCGGTTCCCAGGCTCCGCTCCGGCTCGCCCCCGCAGCCGGCCCCGAGGCTCCGCTCCGGCGCACCTCCAGCTCCACCTGAGGCCGTTTCAGCCGGCGTTCCAGCCGGCGCACCCGAGGCCGTTTCAGCCGGCGTTCCAGCCGGCGCACCCGAGGCCGTTTCAGCCGGCGCACCTCCAGCTCCACCCGAGGCCGTTTCAGCCGGCGTTCCAGCCGGCGCACCCGAGGCCGTTTCAGCCGGCGTTCCAGCCGGCGCACCCGAGGCCGTTTCAGCCGGCGTTCCAGCCGGCGCACCCGAGGCCGTTTCAGCCGGCGTTCCAGCCGGCGCACCCGAGGCCGAATCAGCCGGCGTTCCAGCCGGCGCACCCGAGGCCGAATCAGCCGGCGTTCCAGCCGGCGCACCCGAGGCCAAATCAGCCGGCGTTCCAGCCGGCGCACCCGAGGCCGAATCAGCCGGCGTTCCAGCCGGCGCACCTTCCGAGACTCCCAGTGCTCCTTCCGAGACTCCCAGCGTTCCTTCCGAGACTCCCAGTGTTCCTTCCGAGACTCCCAGTGTTCCTTCCGAGACCCAGACCCCCAGCGTTCCTTCCGAGACTCCCAGCGTTCCGACTCAGACTCCCAGTGTTCCTCCAGAGACCCTGACCTCCAGCGTTCCTCCTGAGACCCTGACCTCCAGCGTTCCTCCTGAGACCCTGACCTCCAGCGTTCCACCCGAGACCCTGACCTTCTGCGTTCCACCCGAGACCCTGACCTTCTGCGTTCCACCCGAGACCCTGACCTTCTGCGTTCCACCCGAGACCCTGACCTTCTGCGTTCCACCCGAGACCCTGACCTTCTGCGTTCCACCCGAGACCCTGACCCTCTGCGTTCCACCCGAGACCCTGACCCCCAGTGTTCCACCTGAGACCCAGACCCCCTGTGTTCCGACTGAGACCCCCTGTGCTCTGACCGAGACCCCGACTCTCTGTGCTCCAGAGAGCAGACGACGAGCCTCGGGGGGCTCGTCGTCGCCGTCTGTGGGCGGCCCCAGGGACTCATCATTCCCGCCTCCAGCGCCGCCGACGGCTGTCGGGCCGCCTCCGTGGTTCCCGCCTCCAGCGCCGCCGACGGCTGCCGGACCGCCTCCGTGGTTCCCGCCTCCAGCGCCGCGGACGGCCGCCGGACCGCCTCCGTGGTTCCCGCCTCCAGCGCCGTGGACGGCCGCCGGACCGCCTCCGTGGTTCCCGCCGCCGCGGACGACCGCCGGACCACCTCCGTGGTTCCCGCCTCCTTTGCCTCCGCCCACCCAGTGGGTAGTTTTTTGTTGTTTTTGGACTCTTGGCCCTCCCTGTGTTTCTGCCCACAATGGTGGGTTGTTTTTTTTTTTTCTGGACTCTGGCCCCCCGTCCAGCGCCCCTCCGCCCGCCCTTGTTGTGTTTTTGTTTTGTGGGCGTCTGGTAGCCGCCCTTGAGGGGGGGGTACTGTCAGGATCTGTGTTTTTCTGTGTTTATTTAGAGTTTTCTGTGTCCTTAAGTCTCTTCGTTGTCCTGTCCTCCCCTTGATTGTTCCCAGGTGTGTCTCGTTTCTGTGATTACCCTCCCGTGTATTTAACTCCACCTGTGTTCCTTGTTCCTCGTCGGGTCCTCGTCAACGTCAATGTTCAGTCTAGTCCTGGTCAGTGTTTCCTTGTGCCTGCTGCTCATTGTTTTGGACTAAGTTTTCGTCATTAAATCTTCATATTCTTTATGCCTGGGTCTGCTGCCTCTGCCTCACCACCTCAACCCCCGCACTTCATGACAGAAAGACAAGGTTTCTTCCACATTGACCAATGTACCAATGTATGGTTAAAAAATAAAAAAAACTTTCCAACTTCAGTCCCAACAGCAAAAATGCAGCAGTCAAATGGTTAAAAGAAATAACCAAGTAGTTTTTTGAGTGCAGTGCCCAAATGATCCAATGTCTAAGTGCACTTGCTTCACTATCTGCTAGACAAAAAGAAGCAAAGCGCAGAAGAGGCTCGTATCTCTTGAGAGAGTGCTAAAGCTCTCTGGCTGCATAAAGACCAAAACTATAATTCACCAACCCTCATGCTAGCATTCCCCAGATTCCTTGACCAGTGAATGTGCACTTTATTAGCAGATGTAGAGATCCCCCGTGTGTGCTTCTGTGCTGTCAGCTTTTCCCTCAATGGCTTTTATGATGACGTATCAGTTGGGGCCAAGGTCTGTCACATCAGCTTAGCACCACATGAAAAATTACTGAGGGCCCTCTCTCTGTAAAGATGGTGCATTGTACTTTGTTGGAAAAATACAGGAAAACTTTTTCAGGGTGTTTTTTCACCTTCAGGTCTTGGTGTTATTTAGAGCGCCTAATATTTGTGCATTATGGAAAACAAACTGCAGCAGCTTTACTTGGCGTACAGGGTGGTGTCACTAGAGGGAGAGTTCGGCTGCTGGGGGAAGGGTTTGCTTTTCTGCAGCTGGGCTCAGCCAGCGATCCAGGTTGGAAACCATGTTTCAGTGTGTCTGAGTGAAGGCCCAGCATGGGCTGCCATGTAATTAGTAATAATCCATCACTGTGACTGACAGGCTCACAGAAACTGTCACTTTTTCTGATGCATCATTTTTATTTTTCAGGGTTTTTGCTAATTCACACACTTGCTTTTAATTGTTTTCAGACAAATGTGAACTATACTAATAGTACTGTTTAATACATTAAAGTGACTGAGTTCAATTAAAAATAGCAGATTTCAGGGATTTTATTTGGGTTTATTCATAAATTGCAGTTTAAATGCATTCAATGTATTTTATGCTTCCCCTAATAAATAAATTGTTTGATCTAATTTAAAATAACATTGAATGATAAGTACAAAAGCTTGATCAACTTATGGGTGTGTAAAGCTGTAAAATATTTACAATTAGCTCCAACTAAACCACAATGATACCAATGTTGTAAGTGAAGCCAGAATTAATAGAGCACGCAGTACTTCAATCTGGAGAGACTCAGACGGAGATGAGAAGACAATTAGAAGAGTTTGTTGACAAACAGAATTTAAAGTCTTTGGCGCTCGGGCCCTGGCTGGGGATAACGGTTATCGCAGCGTTAGCAATAGGCTTCAGATGAGCATCCCCGATGCTGTTAGGAACGTCATCCCCCAGGGCCCGGCACTGGTGGTGGAGGTTGAAGAAGGGTGCGGGCCTCAGGACCGGGCGAATGGAGGAGAAGGGGTGGTGGTGGGTTGAGCTCGGCTGGAGAGCGAAGGACGCCATGAATGAAGGTCCTTATCAGCTGGGACTTGGTCGATGATTGGACGTGACGTGGCTTGGTCCGGCGTTGATAGGTCGACGATTGTGGGCAGGTCGCTTCAATTAACAGGTCCCGGTGGGGATAAAAGAGTCTTCCAGTTTGAATTTGCGCCTAGGCTTCATTTCAATCTGGAGAGACTCAGACGGAGATGAGAAGACAATTAGAAGAGTTTATTGACAAACAGAATTTAAAGTCTTTGGCGCTCGGGCCCTGGCTGGGGATAACGGTTATCGCAGCGTTAGCGATAGGCTTCAGATGAGCATCCCCGATGCTGTTAGGAACGTCATCCCCCAAAAAGAGGCCGAGGCCGGGGCCGAGGCCGTGAATATAAGGCATAAAGTAAAAAGGGGAAAGAAGTTGCGCTGACTTTGGCTACCGAGTTAATAACGTAAAGGAAGTGACGTGACGCTAAAGGAGAGGGAGAGTAGGATGGGAAAGTGAAGACCAGCTGGGAATGCTGCAGGGCAAGAGATGGAAGAATACACAAAACACAGGGCATGGGGACGTGGTGTGAGAGCCGGCTGGGGATATGGCAGTACGAGGGAGGAAGGGATGTTGGAAGGTGACGGCCGGCTGAGGACACAACGGGGCATAGAGTAGCAGAACGCAGGGTATGGGGATGCTGGAGGATAAGCCGGCTGGAAATGCTGCGGGGCTAGTGGAATGGACGTGGGCGGGCGATAGCCGGCTGAGGACACGGCAGGGCATGATGATAGGAAAGCCGGCAGGGAATGCGTAGGGCGAGAATGAAGGGATACAAGCGGGGCTTAGAAGAGGGGATGCTGGTTTAAAAAACGCCAGCATTAACTAATGCAGGGTATAGGATGGAGGGAGCAGGGCATAAGATGAGGGGATGCTGGTTTAAAAAACGCCAGCATTAACTAATGCAGGGTATAGGATGGAGGGAGCAGGGCATAAGATGAGGGGATGCTGGTTGAAAAACGCCAGCATTAACTAATGCAGGGTATAGGATAGAGGGAGCAGGGCATAAGATGAGGGGATGCTGGTTGAAAAACGCCAGCATTAACTAATGCAGGGTATAGGATGGAGGGAGCAGGGCATAAGATGAGGGGATGCTGGTTGAAAAACGCCAGCATTAACTAAAGCAGGGTGTAGGATAGAGGGAGCAGGGCATATGATGAGGGGATGCTGGTTGAAAAACGCCAGCATTAACTAATGCAGGGTATAGGATGGAGGGAGCAGGGCATAAGATACGGGGCAGCTGGCTAGAAAAAGAAGCCAGCTGGTAGCGGCAGGGCTTAGGAGGTAACGATGACATGGAAGGGACCAGCAGAGGAAGGAACAGGACAAGGGATGAGGGGCAGCTGGTTAGAAAAAGAAGCAAGCTGGAAGCGCAGCGAGGCATTAGAGGAGAGAGGCAGATGGCTGAAGGACAGCTGGGAATGGTTCGAGGCATAGGGAGAAGTGACGCTGGGAGAAGGGTGATTGCTATGGGTGAGCGGGGACACAGCGGGGCAAGAGAAGGTGGAATGCTGATAGGTGAAGGCCAGCGGAGGTGAAATAATGATACTATGGAGTGATATTACTGATAGAGAATGAAATCCCCCAAAAAAGAGCTGAGGCCGGGGCCGAAGCTCAGAATTAGAGGCGGGAGGAGCTAGGCTAACTAGGGGCTTACAGGCTGTGTCTCGAGGAGTAATTAGAAGATAATTGCAGAGATAGAGGTAAGAGATGAGAAGATGGTAGATGAAGGTGAACAAAGGTAAAGTGGATGCTATGGAAAGATATATTAGCTGGTGGAAGGAAGCTAGCTGTGGGATATTGAGATAGCGAAAAGAGGATGGGAGAATGGATAGACTAGAGTGAGAAAATAACTGCCTGCTACTGGAGATGGGATGCTGATGCTAGGATCAGACTCACAGGGTGACGTTAGAGGAAACGGGCAAAAGACAAGATCATACTAGAATGAACCTGAAAATAAAGGTGTGAAGGACATGCATCACATTTGCTGCATAAGAGTGTGCACTTTTGCCTGAGGTTGACCAACCACCACCAGTGGATCGTGCAGTGCTCATCTGGCACTGAGGGAAGCTGCGAACACGGAGGAGAGATACTTATTACGTGAAAAGAATGCTGAAGATGAACTGGGGATTTTTATATATATGCCCATATATAAATTATGTAAAACTTTTGCACTTATTGGATTGCAATGACTCGCCAGATCTAGATCATCATCCGTGTGTTTATCTTCAGTTGCATTGGTTACTGCCACGCGACTTCTCGGGTCTTTCCAACAAATCAATCGAACGCTGCAGCTGATCAGAAATGCTACTGATCGCGTTCTCGCTAAAACCAGGAAGATGGAGCACAAAACGCCAGTTTTAAGATCCCGACACTGGCTCCCTGTTGCCCAAAGAATTGACTTTGAAATACCATTGTTAGTTTGCAAATCACTGAACAACTTGGCACCACGAAACAATGAAGATCTGCCGTAAAGCATCAACCTCCCAGGCTCATGAGGTCTTTCGGTTTGAGCCTGCTCTACGACCCCGGGACCAGACCAGAAAGAGATGCAGCATTCAGCATCTAAACCCCGCGGACTGGATCAACTCCCGGGAGACCTTAAAACAGCTGAAACGCGACTTTGATTAATCTCGACTAAAACCCGCCTGTTTAGAATGTATTAGAAACATACTCAATTACAAAGTTAATGATGGAACTTGACTTGATATCATATTTTGTTTGTTGCTTCCCTATGCATGACCTTGGTTCTTGAGCTGTTATGATGTAAAAGCACTTGCGCTGAAAACACCTTGCTGCTAAAAAGCTTTGTTGAGTTAGATCTTTAAATACTACAGCCGCCACGAGCATCCGGTAAGGGATGAGAGGAGAGATTTCTGGTTCGAAATATATTAAATAGAGCTGAGAGTGGTCTACGAGAAATACAGAAGATGAGACAAATGAAGCTATAATTTTCACTCGCTATGGAGTAAATTTTTTTTTTTTGTACCAGCAGATGGCAGCGAGACGACAAATAAACCGCAACAACGTTATCCTGATGATGACTCTTTAGATTGACATACCTGGATTTAAGTTGCTCGGATATACGAATCCTGCTTGAATGCGGAGAAAACTTACTTTTATTCGTTGACCCGCTCCCGGTCTCTTGAACAAACAGCTCTGCACGGCCTCTAACGATTACTTCAAAACGCTGAACGTGAGCTCTTACAACAACGGCTGATGCAGCTTGAGAGAACAAGGAACCAATCAAGGTAAACGTTAATCGGACGGTTTCCTGAGCTCTTAAAGCACAGTTATGTTAATCCATTTACGACATGCTATACAATAAGAATTTGATTGATTGATTTGGCTGGCTAGTTGAAAAGTGCCGTGCAACTACTTGACTTGGACCCAGGCGATGATGAGGGGGTTTGGTTCCTTTATAAAGCCGTGGCTTCAGGGCAGCTTGTAAGTGCTGATGGCCGTGTTAACGAATCCGTAAGGGAAACCGGAGGGTGCTTTATGATGATTAGTTCAGAAGCCAGACGGAACGAACGCGTCTGAGCCTGGAACTTGAGTGAGCTAGAGAACAGGTTGCGTGAACCAGGAAGTGGCAGGATAATCTGAGAAATAATGGTATGCAGATTTCAGATGAGAGATGAAGCGTAAAAGTGCTGGACGGGACATGAGCTTGAAATATGAGAAAATGGGACAGCTTGCTTATTAGCGAAGAACAGCCCTGGCTCAGGATAAAATTTAACGGGTAGGACGAAATGAATCTACGAGGCTGAACATGTACCACGACATTGGTAGCCTGCAGGCTACTTGTTAACAAGCTTAAGATATTACTGGAGTCAACTCTTAGCTATCTGTATTACTAGAGCCACCTTTTGGCCATCTGTTAGAGATTTTTTGGTATTATCATTTTATTCTTACTTTAGTTCACATTCAGCCTATAGATCATTGTGATTTTCTGTTTAAAGTGTTCTCTTCTTTATGTGTATGGAGGTCACTACTGTCTGTTCAACTTTACGAGAAATAGATAAAACTAAGTTTCTCAGACCTTAAATCCTTTTGCAAGAACACCTCCTAATTTAGTAACTACCTGTGAGCAGTTGTATTTTGTTTTATTGACAGTACTGACCGAGATTTGAACCGGGCTCAGACCTTTGACCAGATCCAGATTGACCTTAAATCCTTTTGCAAGAACACCTCCTAATTTAGTAACTACCTGTGAGCAGTCGTATTTTGTTTTATTGACAGTACTGACCGAGATTTGAACCGGGCTCAGACCTTTGACCAGATATCACATCTGGAACTGGGTTGTTAGATGTTTGGGTTAGAAGCTTTACGACCTCTGTTGTTTTTCCTGACTGCCCCCTTGCCTGTTCTTCTTTGACAATAAAAACAGGAGCTCATGTGAGAGCAGATCAGAATGCTCTGTGGATTGTTCGGAGGAAGAGTTGGCAGAGCGTTCTCCTTTTGCAAAAGCTCAACATAAATTTCATATACGTTGTCTGTGGTTCTTTCTTTTATTTAGGTTCGAAAGGAAAAATACCTATCATTATTTGGTGCCGAAACCCGGGATCTCTCACCTCCCCCGCTGTCAGGCAGAGGAAGACGCGTTGAATCCGTGCACGGCCAGAGTCAATTGGACCTGGAAAGGAAAACCCAGGAAGCAAATTCTTCACTGGGCCAGCGACGTAGGTCCGACTTTGTCTGCCAATGGCAGAGTGACGAGATCCGACTGGACAACCCGAAAACTACAGAAACGTAGGTGAATTTTAAGTCATATAGGTTTGAGTCCTTGTCAAATATTAATTTGACTAAAGAAATACAGGTTTGAGTCCTTGTCAAAATATCAATTTGACTAAAGAAATACAGGGTTGAGTCCTTGTCAAATATTAATTTGACTAAAGAAATACAGGTTTGAGTCCTTGTCAAATATTAATTTGACTAAAGAAATACAGGTTTGAGTCCTTGTCAAATATTAACATTTCAATTTGACTAAAGAATAATGAAGGGTTAGAGTCCCAGTTGACAGAGAGTTTCAACTAAAGGCAAAGGACAGGCTCTTAGAGCCTCCTTAATTAGAGGACGCCTCTTAAAGGAAAGTCCTCACGTAGATAGGAAGTTTGTTATTTGCTGTGCTGATATTGGTTTTGTTTGCTGTTTTGTTGCTGTGTGTTCATGAAGGAGTGAATGGTGTTTCTCGCTCTGGGAGTAAAACTCTCTGCCTTCGGAATTAGAATCCAAAGTGAAGAACCGCTTGGAGCTCGGCTCCGAGTAGAAGCCTGTTCTTCAGGAGGCACTGAGTGCTGACTTACGGCACTTTCTCTGAGAGAGCACACGATACTAGTATTTTTAAGCTACAATTGCAAGAGATTTAAACAATGGGAAACACAAATTCCTGTAATTCCTCACTCGTTGAGGGCCCCGAAGGGGATGAAAAGTACATGATGTCCAGATTTTCTGGTAGCATTGTACATATAAAAAAAAAAAAAAAAAAAATGGAAAAAGAAATATAAAATAGATGGGAAGCTAAAAATTGATCAATGGCAAGCAATTGTGGGAATTTTGGAGAGTAGTGTAGCAAGAAAAAAGGGGATAAAAAGGGTTAAAAAGGAGGATGAACTAAGGTGTGCTAAATTATGGTTAAAAGCAGCCATAGACCGGAAAGAACAAATTAAAAAGGTTAAAGACAAAAAGCTTGTAGAATCAAATAACTTATTTGTAAGGCCAGAAGACAGTGACAGACGGAATGCTTCAGTGGGACAGGGAGAGCAGGTACGGCCGACTGCTCCTCCCCCGACCGCTGCGGCAGATTCGTCTGCCCTTGTTTCAGTGTCACCAGGCTCGGTAGATAGTCAGCCGAGTGCACCTTTTAATATCAGTGAGGGGAACTTATACAGGGAAAGAAACTAATAATAATAATATTTTAGTTCCAATTTCATACCCTCCAGGAGCTAACCCTGCTCTCTCTGATGCATTTAAAGCACAATGGGACCCGTTGTGTGAGAGAGTTAGAGCAAATTTCCGTAAAAGGGCGAATTATAGCCATTTGTCAGGAATTAAACAAAAAGTTGGAGAGGACGTAGACGATTTTCGTCTGCGGTTTGAGAAGGAGTTCAAAGTTCACAGTGGGATCACTTATGATGGACAAACACATAGGGAACATATGTCAAAAAGCACATCTTTTAAAGATCCTGAAACAGGAATTAAAGTAAAAGCTTCTGTTGTAATGTCACTTAAGTGTCCAACAAATCTGTTAGGTAGAGACCTAATGACAAAATTAGGGATAGCAGTAGTCCCTGTACAAGATGGCATGAGAGCTGTCAGACTAAAACATTCTGATCTGTACACAGTTCACAAGGATGAAAAAATCTACTGTTCATATGATCTAAAGCCAGCTGACAATCCTCATGTCCCAGGAAAGCTTCTTAGAGAAGCTCGAGGACAGCTGGACTCACCTGAAACAGAAATGAACTATAATCAGTTACATGTAAAAATGAACATCCTAAATGATCCACAGGATGATTATGTGCAAAAGTTTTTAGAAACAAATCCTGTGATACTTGCTGTGACTGAAATGTTCACAGACCGAAGGTCTTATGCAGCTGTGACTGTGCTCCTTCCGACTAGTCAAACAGAGCTGTATAAGTTACCTGCAAACCCATACATATCGCTTTTTAAGCCGCATAATATTACATGGGCAGATGTGGGTAACAGAACCAAAATGGCTGTTGAAGCCACTGATTTCAAAGAAGGTGAAGATGGTTGGAGCTACAGCCCCAGCTGTGATGTTTGGAAACAGTCACTTTGTGAAGTAGTTACAGGGACAGCTCAAGTTCATGCATTTGAGTGACACATGAACATATTTTTTTGACAGAAAAAGAAGAAGCTGAATTAGCTAAGCTTCCAGAACGCATGTGGACAAAAGGTCCCTCTGATGTTGGGTTACTTGGGTCAATTCCCCCAGTGCAAATTAAAGCAAAATCTAGCTGGAGACCTAGAGTAAAACAATACCCTTTAAATACGGAAGCACTGGACGGGATTGAACCAGTAATCGAAGGTTTGTTAAAAGGAGGAATCATTAAAAAGTGTTCAGATTCTCCTTGTAACACGCCTATTTTTCCTGTTCAAAAGGCAAACAAAAAAGACTGGCGCATGATTCAAGATTTACGATCAGTCAATGAAGCAGTACAAACGAGAGCACCAACTGTCCCAGACCCACACACGTTGTTAAACTCGCTAAGACTAAGCAATAAATTCTTCACAGTAATTGACCTCAGCAATGCTTTTTTCTCTGTACCCATTCACCCAGACTCCCAGTTTTGGTTCGCATTTACCTACAGAGGTTAGGGGTATACTTATACCAGATTACCCCAAGGTTTTGCGGACAGTCCAAGCATATTTTGCGAGGCAATTATGGCCTGCTTGTCTGATTTCCAAATATCAGAAAAAAGTCAACTTTTGATTTATGTTGATGACCTGTTAATAGCATCTGAAAGCGAGGAAGCATGCAGAGCAGATTCACTCGCTCTGCTGCACCATCTCTGTCAGACAGGGAACAAAGTAAACAAAGATAAGCTGCAGTGGGTCAGGGAAGAAGTAAATTATTTGGGACACACACTTTCTGCTGAGGGAAAGCAGATACAAAGAGCGAGAAAAGAGACAGTTTCTGAAGCTCCTAAACCAGAAATTAAGAAGCAAATGATGTCATTTCTCGGACTTTGCAATTACTGCAGAGCCTGGATTCCACACTACGCTGAAAAAACACAGGCTTTACAGGATTTGATTCATGGCACCCCAATGGCCATGACTGACAAAATAACTTGGAATCCAGAAGCTGAAAAAAAAAGATTTGTTGATCTTAAACAAGCATTCATGCAGGCAACAACGTTGATTCTTCCAAACTGTAAACAAAATTAAAAAAAAAAAAAAATCTTTATTTAAAGCAGCAGCAATTGTGACACATGGGCGCTGCCATGTGTCAACAGGGGGGGATGGAAACCATAATACAGCAGCATTTCACAACGTATGGTTTAAATTCTTACTTAAAATTTTTTGTACTGCATGTCCAGTCTGTGTGAAATACAATCCTCAGAAAAAATAAGGCCAAAACGAGGGCAGGTTCCCAAAATCATCTTATCCATTTCAAATATGCATATGGATTTTATTGAACTTTCACAAAGTGGGGCCATATAAATATTGTCTGGTGCTAAAGTGATGCTTTTTCTAAATGGGTTGAAATAGTTCCAGCAAAGCATGCAGATGCTTGACAGTAGCTTAGGCTATTTGTAAAACTATTATCCCAACACATGGCATCCCACAGACTGTGACAAGTGTCCCAGTGTGAATTTACTGCCTTCTGATTCTCTTTCTATACAGGAGGCCACTTCATTTGAGCCAGGTGACTGGGTCTACATAAAGGTCATCAAACGAAAGAACTGGGCGAGTCCACGGTTGGGAAGGACTGTTCCTAGTGCTGATGACCACACCAACAGCTGTAAGATTGCTGAAAGACCCAGCTGGATACATCTTAGTCACCTGTAAGCGCAGAGAGTGTTGGACCCCTAATTCGGAGTAGAGAGGAAGGAGGGCTTCGGCCCCCAGGCTACACAGGCATTCTACTTTATAGTATTAGTTTGTCTCAAACCCGGCGAAGAACTGCTAAGATTCTCACTCTTTTAGTTTGGGGTTCTGACATCTCTGCACGCCGAGCAGTAATGGGGACTCCATATGCCAGATGGATCTTCTACTGTGCTGTGACTGCTGTATGTTTTGATGTTTGGAGAAGGAAGCGAGCCTGAGTTCCACCCACACGACTACAGCACCAACCTGTGGTGGAAACTGATGAATAGAACTGCTTATGAAGGACATGCTGTGAATTGCTATGTGTGTGCGCAGCTGCCGGTTTCCATACACAACTCAGGTCTCCGACCAGGTAACATACAGATGACAAACAGACGTGTCTCTATTGTTCTAAGTACCAGACCACGGCGCGTCCCACCCCTAAGGGGAGACAGACCCACGTGAGAAGGATTATTCAGCTGACCTCCGGATGGGAGAGGCTGTGCAAGGACTGTTTCAATTTTGAATTGTTCACTTGCAGACGATGTACTTCCTTTTTCGTCATCTCAACAAACTGTATGGAAAATACCAGAGATCATTTCGTTAGCAGGAGCTAAACCAGGATCTCTGGGGAACTGTGTTTATAATAATGGACATGTTTTTCTAGGGACGTTTGCCCTGGAACTTGTGTAATAGAGTTTACACCTACTGCGAACCAACACAGGATTACATCACCTGCATAGCCTGCAGGGGTCAAAGGACGACTCCACATTGCAAAGTCTGGAAGGAAAACCCAGACTGTGACAACCTGCTTCAGGAGAGGAGTTTCAACATCATGCATAAGATAAATAGGAGACAGGAGACAACACTGTGCAGTGCCATAGTGCCAGGAGATTATGGCTCACGGATGTTGGCAGATTGGTACTTCATATGCGGGAATGAAGCATACATGTTCTTGCCGACAAATTGGGGAGGACTGTGTGCTGTGGTTCCTTTGATCAACCCGATTGCGTTCATCAGGAAAGCACAGAATGATTTACACACCCGCTCCAAACGAACAGTTATGTCAGAGGTCAAAAGATGGGGAGGCCTCACAACACATACTGGAGTTCCATGGGAATTCAGGATTTGGAACGGCGGAGAAAAATGTTTAAAACAATTAACACAACTGTTATCAACTATCAGTTGGCAAAGGCATCTTATGAGACAACTGAAGATGACTTGTTTCAAGTTTCTGACGATTTTCTGAACAATGATGAAGTTCTGTAATCAATAAACAGATAAATTCATTTGCTGAATGACTCCTACACTGAAAATGTTAAACAAGTGGTGTTAAGGATGAGAAAACTGCTTTTGATTTTTTGCTGTTTCTTTTATTTTTTTCATTTATTGCATTATATTCCATTTATTCATTGTGTATTTTCTGTGTTTAGATTAGGAAAAAAAAAATCTTGCATTTATTGGTTCTTTTCTTTTCTTTTTTTTCTATGCTTAGCTTTTGCATAAAGTTTACACACATAATGAAATGATAAAAAGGGGGGAATGTTAGAGATTTTTTTATTATCATTTTATTCTTACTTTAGTTCACATTCAGCCTATAGATCATTGTGATTTTCTGTTTAAAGTGTTCTCTTCCTTATGTGTATGGAGGTCACTACTGTCTGTTCAACTTTACGAGAAATAGATAAAACTAAGTTTCTCAGACCTTAAATCCTTTTGCAAGAACACCTCCTAATTTAGTAACTACCTGTGAGCAGTCGTATTTTGTTTTATTGACAGTACTGACCGAGATTTGAACCGGGCTCAGACCTTTGACCAGATATCACATCTGGAACTGGGTTGTTAGATGTTTGGGTTAGAAGCTTTACGACCTCTGTTGTTTTTCCTGACTGCCCCCTTGCCTGTTCTTCTTTGACAATAAAAACAGGAGCTCATGTGAGAGCAGATCAGAATGCTCTGTGGATTGTTCGGAGGAAGAGTTGGCAGAGCGTTCTCCTTTTGCAAAAGCTCAACGTAAAATTCATATACGTTGTCTGTGGTTCTTTCTTTTATTTAGGTTCGAAAGGAAAAATACCTATCACCATCTGTATTACTAGAGTCGACTTTTAGCTAACTGAATTACTAGAGTCACCTTTTAGCTATCTGTATTACTAGAGCCACCTTTTGGCCATCTGTATTACTAGAGTCAACTTTTAGCTAACTGAATTACTAGAGTCACGTTTTGGCCATCTGTAGTACTAGAGTCAACTTTTAGCTAACTGAATTACTAGAGTCACGTTTTGGCCATCTGTAGTACTAGAGTCATCTTTTAGCTAACTGAATTACTAGAGTCACCTTTTAGCTAACTGAATTACTAGAGTCACCTTTTAGCCAACTGAATTACTAGAGTCACGTTTTGGCCATCTTTAGTACTAGAGTCAACTTTTAGCTATCTGTATTATGAGAGTGAACTTTTAGCTATGATTGCCTGTATCAAACAGCCCTATTCGCCTCAGTCTGTTGGTTTGGGGAAACATTTTGCACGGTTCTTTGCGTTTGCTGATTGTTGCCGAGGTTCTAACGCGCCTGCGCTCTCCTTCGCTGCGCTCGGGGTAACCCAGCGCGAGAGTCTCAGCACTCATGATGCGTTTAAAGGCGGCTTGGAGAAAAAAGGCCACGACATGAAAACATCACATAAGCAGTTTTAACTGCGAAAAAGAGCGAGAACACATGCATGGGAAGTGCGGAAGCCCCCAATGCAACAAATTGATGTAAGAATGATGAAGTTTGGAACGCAACCTGAAAGGCGCATGCGAGTAGGGCCTGCGAGTTCAGGAAGGGGATAAACTAATAAAGTTCCTACGTTTTGTCGCGTTGTAAAGAGTGAATGAGGCACGTGAAGGCTACATCTTACCCCCGAAGCCCGAGGCGGGCGTGGCGTGGGAAGTCCGATGGGAGGTGCTGATGAGCGGGCTGACAGCGGCCATGCAGATTTGAGCCAGAGCGGGGAACCAGTGGGAAGGCGGTGCGATGAACGCTGGCGGTGGAATGGAAAGATGGTGGACGATGAGCTGGGAGGGAACGGCAGAGTAGATCGAAGCAGCGAGACCTTGGCGGCTCGGCCGGGGCGGAGAAAGGCTGCCAGGGGATGTATGCGATGAAGACGGTGGGATTATGTGTCCACTTGCCAGAGACGGATCGTGAAGTGGGTGGCATAGGAGCGAGGGCCGGTAGATTCCAGATCGGCGAGAGAGCGGCGTGAGAAGCTGTTTGGAATGAATGAGGCCTGGACCGGGAGGAATTCTTCTTCCATCTGAGGAGCGTCTGAAGGAAAAGAAGGAGCCGAGCCCGCGGCTAAGCGGCTTTTATGGCGGACATTAGAGGTGGAAGGACGAGCAAACAAGAAAAGGATCTGGTGAGATAGCTGACTGAGAGCTGAGGCGTGCAGCTGAACAGGTTGAGCTCAGCTGGAGAGCGAAGGACGCCATGAATGAAGGTCCTTATCAGCTGGGACTTGGTCGATGATTGGACGTGACGTGGCTTGGTCCGGCATTGATAGGTCGACGATTGTGGGCAGGTCGCTTCAATTAACGGGTCCCGGTGGGGATAAAAGAGTCTTCCAGTTTGAATTTGCGCCTAGGCTTCATATCAAATAAAAAAGGGTTCTTTATTCTTAAAAACAACTTTCTCTGGAGCATGCCATGGTGGCGGAGGGGTTAGAGCGACCCACATTCAGAGGCAACGTGGCCTCGACGTGGCTGTCGCAGGTTCGACTCCCGGATCCGACGACGTTTACCGCATGTCTTCACCCCTCTCCTTCCCCCTTTCCCGTCAGCCTACTTTGAAAAAGGGACACTAGAGCCCACAAAAAAAACCCTTGCGGGGCGATTAAAAAAAAAAAAAAAAAACAACTTTCTCTGAGTTGTAAAAACAAAAAAAGCTCAAGATATGGAGCAAAAATAGTTTTTTGTTACATGAATGGTTCCTATAATAGTAGTCTAAAGCTCCTAAGCAACAGCTTCCACTAACTGGCACATTAACAGCAGTATTAGCATTCAATCGCATTTCTGATACACAACTTCATGAAAACCAAGAACAACATCAATTAGGTGAAATAAATGCAAGGCACAATTTAGAAAAAATACTTCGCAAGTACCAATTTTTCACCTGTTAAATAACTATAATTAAATCACACTGTAAGCTAAGAAAAACTTTAAAGAACGCTTTATCCATCCATCCATTTTCTACCACTTTATCCAGGGTCAGGTCGCAGGGCTAGCAGCTTCAGAAGGGAGGCCCAGACTTCCCTCGCCTCAGCCACTTGTTCCAGCTCTTCCGGGGAAATCCCCAGGCGTTCCCAGGCCAGCCGAGAAATATAGTACCTCCAACGTGTCCTGGGTCTTCCCCGGGACTTCCTCCCGGTGGGACGTGCCCGGAACACCTCACCAGGGAGGCGTCCAGGAGGCATCCTGACCAGATGCCAGAGCCACCTCAACTGGCTCCTCTCGATGTGAAGGAGCAGCGGCTCTACTCTGAGTCCCTCCCGGATGACCGAGCTTCTCACCCTATCGCTAGGGGAGAGCCCAGACACCCTAATAAGAAAACCCATTTCGGCTGCTTGTATCCGCGATCTCGTTCTTTCGGTCATGACCCAAAGCTCATGACCATAGATGAGGGTCGGAACGTAGATCGACCGGTAAATCGAGAGCTTTGCTTTTTGGCTCAGCTCTCTCTTCACCACGACGGACCGGTACAGTGCCCGCTTGACGGAAGACGCTGCGCCAATCCGCCTGTCAATCTCCCGCTCCCTTCTTCCCCCATTCGTGAACAAGATCCCGAGATACTTGAACTCCTCCACTTGGGGCAGGACACCCCCCCCTGACCCCGAGAAGGCACTCTACCCTTTTCCGTCTCAAGACCATGGCCTCGGATTTGGAGGCACCGATCCTCATCCCGGCCGCTTCACACTCGGCTGCGAACCGCTCCAGCGAGAGCTGCAGATCACGACCTGATGAAGCCAGAAGGACCACATCGTCTGCAAAAAGCAGAGATGAGATGCTAAGGCCACCAAATCGGATCCCCTCAACACCTTGGCTGCGCCTAGAAATTCTGTCCATGAAAGTGATGAACAGAATCGGTGACAAAGTGCAGCCCTGGCGGAGTCCAACTCTCACCGGAAATGAGCCCGACTTACTGCCGGCAATGCGGACCAGACTCTGACTCTGGTCATACAGGGACCTGACAGCCCGTATCAAAGGGCCCGGTACCCCATACTCCCGGAGAACCCTCCACAGGGCTCCCCGAGGGACACGGTCGAACGCCTTCTCCAAGTCCACAAAACACATGCAGACCGGTTGGGCGAACTCCCATGCACCCTCCAGGACCCTTCTGAGGGTGTAGAGCTGGTCCAGTGTTCCACGACCAGGACAAAAACCACACTGCTCTTCCTGAATCCGAGGTTCGACTATCCGACGGACCCTCCTCTCCAGGACCCCTGAATAGACCTTGCCAGGGAGGCTTAAGAGTGTGACCCCTCTATAATTGGAGCACACCCTCCGGTCCCCCATTTTGAACAGGGGGACCACCACCCCAGTCTGCCAATCCAGGGGAACTGCCCCCGATGTCCATGCGATATTGCAGAGTCGCGTCAGCCAACACAACCCTACAACATCCAGGGCCTTAAGGAACTCCGGGCGGATCTCATTCACCCCCGGGACCCTGCCACCGAGGAGCTTTTTAACCACCTCGGCGACCTCGTCCCCAGAGATTGGAGAGCCCAACCCAGAGTCCCCAGGCTCATCTTCCCCAATGGAAGGCATGTTGGTGGGATTGAGGAGGTCTTCGAAGTACTCTGCCCACCGGCCCACAACGTCCCGAGCAGCACACCATCCCCACTATAAGCAGTGTTTCTGCTGCACTGCTTCCCCCCCCCCCCCCCCGAGACGCCAGATGGTGGACCAGAATCGCCTCGAAGCCGTACGGAAGTCTTTCTCCATGGACTCTCCAAACTCCTCCCACGCCCGAGTTTTTGCCTCAGCAACCACCCGAGCCGCATGCCGCTTCGCCCGCCAGTACCCATCAGCTGCGTCCGGAGTCCCACAGGCCAAAAAGGCCCGATAGGACTCCTTCTTCAGCCTGACGGCATCCCTCACCGAAGGTGTCCACCAACGGGTTCGAGGGTTGCTGTCGCGACAGGCACCGACAACCTTGCGGCCACAACTCCGATCGGCCGCCTCGACAATGGAGGCACGGAACATGGGCCACTCAGACTCCATGTCCCCCACCTCCCCCGGGACGAGTTCGAAGTTTTGCCGGAGATGGGAGTTAAAGCTTTGTCTCACAGGGGATTCTGCCAGATGTTCCCAGCAGACCCTTACAACACGTTTGGGCCTGCCAGATCTGACCAACAGAACACCGCTCGAGTTCAGATCGGGGGGGCCGTTCCTCCCAACCACGCCCCTCCAGGTCTCACTGTCATTGCCCACGTGAGCGTTGAAGTCCCCCAGCAGAACAAGGGAGTCCCCAGGAGCAGCACTCTCCAGTACCCCCTCTAAGGACTCCAAAAAGGGTGGGTAATCTGAACTGTCGTTCGGCCCGTAAGCACAAACGACAGTCAGGACCCGTCCCCCCACCCATAGGCGGAGGGAGGCTACCCTCTCGTTCACCGGGGTAAACCCCAACGTACAGGCGCCGAGATGGGGAGAAACAAGTATGCCCACTCCTGCCCGACGCCTCTCACCTTGGGCAACTCCAGAGTGGAAGTATGTCCAGCCCCTCTCAAGGAGACTGGTTCCAGAACCAGAGCCATGCGTCGAGGTGAGACCGACTATTTCTAGCCGGAACCTCTCGACCTCACACATTAGCTCCGGCTCCTTCCCCACCAGAGAGGTGACATTCCACGTCCCAAGAGCCAGCTTCTGCAGCCGAGGATCGGACCGCCAAGGTCCCCTCCCTTGGCCGCCACCCATCACACAACGTACCCGACCCCTTTGGCCCCTCTCACGGGTGGAGGGCCCATGGGAGGGGGGGCCCATGTTTCCTCTTAGGGCTGAGCCCGGCCGGGCTCCATGGGTAAAAGCCTGGCCACCAGGCGCTCGCCATCGTGCCCCCCCTCCAGGCCTGGCTCCAGAGTGGGGCCCCGGTGACCCGCGTCCGGGCGAGGGAACACGAAGTCCAATGTTCTTATCCATCATTGGGGTCTTCGGGCTGCGCTTTGTCTGGTCCCTCACCTAGGACCTGTCTGCCTTGGGTGACCCTACCAGGGGCATGAAGCCCCAGACAGCATAGCTCCTAGGATCATTGGGGCACTCAAACCCCTCCACCACGATAAGGTGGCAGCCCAAGGAGAGGAACCCAGGACCTTCTTCAAAAAAATCCCTGGTGGCAAAAATTACTCTGATTATTTTTTTTAGGAAGGTTGTGATATGACTTCCGGGGATGCAGTGTAACTGAGCAGATGTACCTGACCTGCGCGCTCTCTAACTTATCCGTTAATATGATTTTTTTTTAAAAAGCAATGCTAAACCAAATCGTGTACTGGGTAAAGTACGTCGTTTTATACTTATAAAATGCAAGTGGTGTGGAATGGATTCACGACTTCAAAACAAAGACCGAAAGAAAGATAAGAAGGATGAAAAATCTGTTGCTAGCAAGGAAGTGGTGGCTAAAGCTAACTCTAGCCAAGGCGAGAGTGACATAGCGGCTCGGGACATAAATTCAACTCCGGATGAAGCGGAAGATGTCCAGTCCGGGGGAATACTCTTAAGTGTACTCAAGGAAATACGTGAATTAAACAAGAGTCTTTCTGAGAAAATTGGCTTGAGTTCGGCACAGCTCCAAACTTCTATCAATGGAGTGAAAGCTACGTTGGATAAAGTGCTATCAAGGGTAGCAGAGGCTGAGAATCAAATCAGTGATACTGAGGACGATGTATTCGAGCTGAAACAGCTGACGAAGCAGCTGAAAGGTGACGAGTTCCTTAAAAAGAAAATTGACCAGCTTGAAAATTATAGCAGGCAAAATAATATTCGTGTTGGGACTAAAAGAAGGCTCTGAGGGAACGGACTCTGTGAAATTCTTCACAACTTGGATACCGGAGGTGTTGGGAGCTGGCGTCCCAGACACAGCAGTTCAGCTGGTGGAGGTGGAAATTGAATGAGCACACATGACCGTGACTATGGAGTCTAGACCAGGTGAACCATCTCGTACCACCCCGAGACCCATCCCAAGAGAAGATTTTGGCTTTGGCTAAAAAGAGAGGGAATGTCTGCTTCGACAACATAAAAATGAACTTTTTCCCTGATATGAGTCCAGAATTAGCCAGACGCCGCAGACAGCTCATCTCCGTGCTGCAAGCAATTGAAGCAAGAAACATTCCCTGCTACCTCATCTTTCCTGCTTGTCAGAAGGTCCAACCAGACGTTGGAGGAACCTGCTTTTTCGACTCCACCAACGAAGCCTTTAAATTTATCAACAGCCTGGCACAACGGGAGTAACAGATGTCAACGACCAGTGATCATTAACACAGAGTCAGAATCCATAGCAAAATGGATGGTTAAGATGATTTATATTCGTGATTGCCATCAGGTCTACTTCTCCAGAGACAGTGAATAGGATCCATGCTGGTTCCTGGACAACTGGCGGTACAGTGATCCATCCTGATCCTTCTAATTACATATGGCTTATCATTATGGTCTACCAGTCTTTTCAATTTTATTTTAGTTTTGTACTAGGGAGTTAGTGAATACCATTATGTAGAGGTATACTGGTTAATGTCAGATCTATAACCTTACATTCTCGCTGGACAAAAATAAGAACACAGAGAGACGGTTAAATTTCTTACAATTGAACGAAGAACTCTGCCCAGGGACAACTCCTTATCTCTGTCTTCGGACCAGTTCTAACATGCTCCTTTGCAATTGCATATTTATTACATTGAGGCGTGGTTTAAGTTACAAATCATTTGCATAGAAGGAGCGGCAAACACAAACACAGCTGTCAACACAGAGTCTCTTCTTAAACAATGGTGCCATCCTGCATTTCCAGTTCCCGAGATACTCTGGGTCAGTTCCCGTCCTCCTGTGGGTTGTAAACTTCAGTTCTCATGTCCCTCTAGGTCATAAAACTTTGACCCTTAGTCTTTGATGTACTCTCCTGTTAGGTGTCACTCTTATCTCCAGGCCATCTGTCTCCCAATTCGGCTTGCTTCCTGCTGCTAAAGGCACACACACTCCAAGAGCAGACCATAGATTCTCACAGTCCTAAGTATTTATATTTGTAATTAGCATAAAAACCTATCAGTTAATGTTGTTTTAATCATTTAAAAGTTTGGGATATTGCTTACAGTTCATTGGCATGCCAATCTTTTATTAAAAGGTATAATTGGCCAAGGCTTCCCTGGTGGCTAAGATGTACACTGCTCAAAAAAATAAAGGGAACACTCAAATAACACATCCTAGATCTGAATGAAAGAAATATTCTCATTGAATACTTTGTTCTGTACAAAGTTGAATGTGCTGACAACAAAATCACACAAAAATCAATGGAAATCAAATTTATTAACCAATGGAGGCCTGGATTTGGAGCCACACACAAAATTAAAGTGAAATAACACTACACGCTGATCCAACTTTAATGTAATGTCCTTAAAACAAGTCAAAATGAGGCTCAATATTGTGTGTGGCCTCCACGTGCCTGTATGACCTCCCTACAACGCCTGGGCATGCTCCTGATGAGGTGGCGGATGGTCTCCTGAGGGATCTCCTCCCAGACCTGGACTAAAGCATCCGCCAACTCCTGGACAGTCTGTGGTGCAACGTGACGTTGGTGGATGGAGCGAGACATGATGTCCCAGATGTGCTCAATCGGATTCAGGTCTGGGGAACGGGCTGGCCAGTCCATAGCTTCAATGCCTTCATCTTGCAGGAACTGCTGACACACTCCAGCCACATGAGGTCTAGCATTGTCCTGCATTAGGAGGAACCCAGGGCCAACCGCACCAGCATATGGTCTCACAAGGGGTCTGAGGATCTCATCTCGGTACCTAATGGCAGTCAGGCTACCTCTGGTGAGCACATGGAGGGCTGTGCGGCCCTCCAAAGAAATGCCACCCCACACCATTACTGACCCACTGCCAAACCGGTCATGCTGAAGGATGTTGCAGGCAGCAGACCGCTCTCCACGGCGTCTCCAGACTCTGTCACGTCTGTCACATGTGCTCAGTGTGAACCTGCTTTCATCTGTGAAGAGCACAAGGCGCCAGTGGCGAATTTGCCAATCCTGGTGTTCTCTGGCAAATGCCAAGCGTCCTGCACGGTGTTGGGCTGTGAGCACAACCCCCATCTGTGGACGTCGGGCCCTCATACCATCCTCATGGAGTCGGTTTCTAACCGTTTGTGCAGACACATGCACATTTGTGGCCTGCTGGAGGTCATTTTGCAGGGCTCTGGCAGTGCTCCTCCTGTTCCTTCTTGCACAAAGGCGGAGGTAGCGGTCCTGCTGCTGGGTTGTTGCCCTCCTA